>NC_142357.1:43249685-43422185 GCF_059441175.1 Urocampus carinirostris | reverse complement strand
CTGACTCTTTTTTTCTTCCCCTTTCTATCTTTCTTCCTTTCTCTTCTCTTCTCCACTTCTCTCTTTCTTTCTCTCTCTCTTGCTTTCCCCTTCTCACTTTCCCCTTCTCTCTTTCTCTACTCATCTCTTTCTTTCTCTCTCTCTTCCTTTCCCCTTCTCGCGTTCTCCTTCTCTCCTTCTCTCTTTCTCTCCCCTTCTTTTTTTCTCCTCTTTCTCTTGGGCTGTCTTTCTGTCTTTCCTCCTCTCTTCCCATTTCTCTCTCTTTCTCCCTTTATCTCTTTTCTGTCCCACCCTCTCTCTTGTTCTTTCCCTCTCCCTCTCTTTCTTTTTCTCTTTATATTTCTCTTTGGAATTATTTCTTTCTCTCTCTCTCTTTACCCCTCTCTCACTCTTTTATTCCTTACATTCTCTCTCTCTCTCGCTCACTCTTTCTCTCTCTCACTTTTCCCTTCCTTTTTCTCTCTCTCTCACTCTCTTTCACTCCTTTTCTTTTTCTTTGTTTCTCTGACTCTTTCTTTATTTCCCCTTCTATCTTTCTTCCCTTCTCTCCTCTTCTCTCCTTCTCTCTTTCTTTCTCTCTCTCTCTCTTTACCCCTCTCTCACTCTTTTATTTCTCAAATTCTCTCTCTCTCTCTCTCACTTGCTCTCTCTCTCACTTTTTTCATTCATTTTTCTCTCTCTCTCTCACTCTCTTACACTCCATCTCCTTTTCATTGTCTTTGCTCCCCTGACTCTCTTTTTCTTCCCCTTTCTATCTTTCTTCCTTTCTCTTCTCTTCTCCCCTTCTCTCTTTCTCTCTCTCTCTCTTCTTTTCCCCTTCTCGCGTTCCCATTCTCTCTTTCTCTCCCCTTCTTTTTCTTCCTCTCTTACCATTTCTCTCTCTTACTCCCTTTATCAATTTTTTTTGTCCCACCCTCTTTCTTGTTCTCTCTTTCTCTTTCTCTTGTTTCTTTCTCTCTCTTTTTCTTTCTCTCTATTCTACTTGTCCGGCCCCCGAGAGAATGTTTGTTCTATCGTGTGGCCCCCGAGTTAAAAAGGAGTTTGACACCCATGCCCTAGGGCTTCTAGGAGTTATCCAGAGAACAAACAGAAATTCTCTTCCACGGCAACGGTGCGTTCCCACGGCAACCGGCAAAAAAAAACACTTACAATTTCTTCCCCGATGAGTCCAAACTCTCTCCATTTATTTCACTTTTTCTCTTTTTCTTTTTTTCTCTTCTTCGGAAGAAGAAAAGATTAGAAAAAGATGGAGTGGACGGAGCGAGGACAATTCAATATTTACTTTCACCCGAGTGAGAAAAAGACAAAGACGGCGTGAGAAAATATTGGAACTTTTTCCCGCAGCGTCTGAATATGTAACACTCGCCGAACTACTTCCCATAAAACTCGCCGAAAACGAGAAAGCTTTTCCCGTTCCCGTCTGAAAATAGTCCATTTTTGTTTCATAATATCTATCTGCAGTGGTACCTCAACTTACACATTGAATAATAGCTTTTTAACCTGAAACATTTGTAAGTAGAGACGGCTTTTCAATGTAAATGCCCTAATCTGTCACGAACCAGAACAGGATCAGGACCCAAACGCGTGACGTTCTCACACAAGCCTTGTATTTTACGGGAAATGGAAGCCGGAGACCGACGAGAGTTGCTATCGGACGGATGGGGTCGATACCGGACAGGACGGTGCAGACAGGACAGAAAATGATACAGGATATCAAAAATAAACAGGGAAAACTAGACGGGAATGGAAACTGGAGGGAATATTAAACAGGACAAAAATAAACGGTAACAATACCGGATCAATACCGGGACAGGACGGGACAGACAGACAGGATAGGTAATGAATAAATGAATGATATCGAATATAAACAGTTCAAACAAACGAATGAAAACTGGAGAGAATAATAGACGGGAACGAAACTGGAAACTAATATTTAACCGGACAAAAATAAACGGTAACAATACCGGACAGGAAATGCCAACAGGAAACAGGACTGAGTCGAAACCCACGTCTTGCGGGGCAGAGGTTTGTTGACGGACTGACCGACGAAGAGTGAGAGCACTGAGCTTAAATAGAGGGAAATTCAATCCGTCAAGTGATGTAATAACTAAATATTGATTAATAATTTGTCAAGAACCGGAACAGGATCAGGACCCAAACTAGACGGAAATGAAAACTGGAGGGAATATTAAACAGGACAAAAATAAATGGGAACAATACCGGATCGATACCGGGACAGGACGGGACAGACAGACAGGATAGGTAATGAAACAGGAAATCGAATATAAACAGTTCAAACAAACAAACGAAAACTGGAGAGAACAATAGACGGGAACGAAACTGGAAACTAATATTTAACCGGACAAAAATAAACGGTAACAATACCGGATCGATACCGGGACAGGACGGGTCAGACAGACAGGATAGGTAATGAAACAGGATATCGAATATAAACAGTGCAAACAAACAAACGAAAACTGGAGAGAATAATAGACGGGAACGAAACTGGAAACTAATATTTAACCGGACAAAAATAAACGGTAACAATACCGGATCGATACCGGGACAGGATGGGACAGACCGACAGGATAGGTAATGAAACAGAATATCGAATATAAACAGTTCAAACAAACGAAAACTGGAGAGAATAATAGACGGGAACGAAACTGGGAACTAATATTTAACCGGACAAAAATAAACGGTAACAATACCGGATCGATACCGGGACAGGACGGGTCAGACAGACAGGATAGGTAATGAAACAGGATATCGAATATAAACAGTGCAAACAAACAAACGAAAACTGGAGAGAATAATAGACGGGAACGAAACTGGAAACTAATATTTAACCGGACAAAAGTAAACGGTAACAATACCGGATCGATACCGGGACAGGATGGGACAGACCGACAGGATAGGTAATGAAACAGAATATCGAATATAAACAGTTCAAACAAACGAAAACTGGAGAGAATAATAGACGGGAACGAAACTGGGAACCAATATTTAACCGGACAAAAATAAACGGTAACAATACCGGACAGGAAATGCCAACAGGAAACAGGACTGAGTCAAAACCCACGTCTTGCGAGGCAGAGGTTCGTTGACGGACTGAGCAACAGAGTGTGAGAGCACTGAGCTTAAATAGAAGGAAAGCCAATCCGTCAAGTGATGTAATAACTAAATATTGATTAATAATTTGTCAAGAACCGGAACAGGATCAGGACCCAAACGCGTGATGTTACTCACACAAGCCTTTTATTTTACGGGAAATTGGACGTTAGGCAGCAGTCTGGAGTGAAACGATAGGAAGCCAGAGGCCGAAGAGATTGATACCAATTGCCCGAGTTGATGGGGTCGATACCGGACAAGAAGGGCCAGACAGGACAGATAATGATAGAGGATATCAAAAATAAAACAGGACAAACTAGACGGGAACAAAAACCGGAGAGAATATTAAACAGGACAAAAATAAATGGGACGAATACCGGACAGGAAATGCCAACAGGACGATTAGATCGATACCAATTGCTCAAGTTGATATCAGACTGATGGGGTCGATACCCGACAGGACGAGACAGACAGGATGGATAATGAAACAGGATAACGAAAATAAACAGGAGAAACTAGACAGGAACGAAACTGGAAATCGATATTGAACAGGACAAAATAAACGAGAGCAATACCGGACAAGAAATGCCAACAGGAAACAGGACTGTGTCAAAACCCACGTGTTGCGGGGCAGAGGTTCGTTGACGGACTGACCGACGAAGAGTCAGAGCACTGAGCTTAAATAGACGGAAAGCCAATCCGTCAAGTGATGTAATGAGTCAATCACGTTACGCAGCGGTCTGGCGTGGAATGCTAGGAAGCCAGAGGCCGACGAGATCGATACCACTTGCCCGAGTAGATATCGGACAGATGGGGTCGATACCGGACAGGACGGGACAAACAGACAGGATTGGTTATGAAACAGGACACTTAGACAGGAACGAAAACTGGAGAGAATAATAAACAGGGGAAAAATAGAAGGGAACGAAACTGGAAACTGATATTAAACAGGACAACAATAAACAAGACCAATACCGGACAGGAATTACCAACAGGAAAACAGGACCGAGTCAGAACCCACGTCTTTCGGGGCAGAGGTTCGTTGACGGACTGAGAAAGTAAGAGAGAGCGCACTGAGTTTAAAAAAAGACGGAAAGCTAGAGTAGACGTGGTCGGGGACAAAAAGAGCTCGAAAGCCAGGACGGGAGAGTCGACGTGGTCAGGATCAAAAAACGGGTCGAAGCCAGGGGGACAGACGGGAGCAAAAACAGGTGGGAGTCAGGGTCGAAAATATTATATTTTGTAGTATTCCTACACTTTTCGGGTAGTAGTTCCATAGAATAGTTTTGTAGTATATCTGTAGTATTTTTCTAGTATCACTGTAGTTTAATTATTTTTTTTAGTATTTCTATCCTATTTTTATCTTCTTGATCTGTTTCCTTTGTTCCTGTTTTCTAGTAAAATAAACAAAAACATGTAAAATAACATCAAAAACAACGACATTTCTCTTGGTTGAAAAAGTAATTGTCAGGACCAGTGGAAGTGGATCCTCTGTAGCGAGCGATGGCGGTGTCAAGGACGGAAAAACAGGTCCATAGCAGGGACAGGAGAGCAAAAACGTGGTCGGGGTCAGAAACGAGTCGGAAGCTTGGAAAGGAGAGTAGACCTGGTCGGGGACAAAAAAATGTCGAAAGCTGGGACAGGAGAGTCGACGTGGTCACAAAAAGGGTCGAAGCCGGGGGACAGACGGGAGCAAAAACAGGTGTGAGTCAGGGTCGAATATATTATATTTTGTAGTATTGCTACAATTTTTGGGAGAGTAGTTCCATAGAATAGTTTTGTAGTATGTCTGTAGTATTTTCCTAGTATCACTGTAGTTACTTTTTTTTAGTATTTCCATCGTCTCCTTTTTATCTTCTTGATCTGTTTTGTTTGTTCCTGTTTTCTAGTAAAATAAATAAAAACATGTAAAATAACATCAAAAACAAGGACATTTCTCTTGGTTGAAAAAGTTATTATCGGGACCAGTGGAAGTGGATCCTCTGTAACGAGCGATGGCGGTGTCAAGGACGGAAAAACAGGTCGATAGCCGGGACAGGAGAGCAAAAACGTGGTCGGGGTCAGAAACGAGTCGGAAGCTTGGAAAGGAGAGTAGACCTGGTCGGGGACAAAAAAATGTCGAAAGCTGGGACGGGAGAGTCGACGTGGTCACAAAAAGGGTCGAAGCCGGGGGACAGACGGGAGCAAAAACAGGTGTGAGTCAGGGTCGAATATATTATATTTTGTAGTATTGCTACAATTTTTGGGAGAGTAGTTCCATAGAATAGTTTTGTAGTATGTCTGTAGTATTTTCCTAGTATCACTGTAGTTACTTTTTTTTAGTATTTCCATCGTCTCCTTTTTATCTTCTTGATCTGTTTTGTTTGTTCCTGTTTTCTAGTAAAATAAATAAAAACATGTAAAATAACATCAAAAACAAGGACATTTCTCTTGGTTGAAAAAGTTATTATCGGGACCAGTGGAAGTGGATCCTCTGTAACGAGCGATGGCGGTGTCAAGGACGGAAAAACAGGTCGATAGCCGGGACAGGAGAGCAAAAACGTGGTCGGGGTCAGAAACGAGTCGGAAGCTTGGAAAGGAGAGTAGACCTGGTCGGGGACAGAAAAATGTCGAAAGCTGGGACGGGAGAGTCGACGTGGTCACAAAAAGGGTCGAAGCCGGGGGACAGACGGGAGCAAAAACAGGTGTGAGTCAGGGTCGAAAATATTATATTTTGTAGTATTGCTACAATTTTTGGGAGAGTAGTTCCATAGAATAGTTTTGTAGTATGTCTGTAGTATTTTCCTAGTATCACTGTAGTTACTTTTTTTTAGTATTTCCATCGTCTCCTTTTTATCTTCTTGATCTGTTTTGTTTGTTCCTGTTTTCTAGTAAAATAAATAAAAACATGTAAAATAACATCAAAAACAAGGACATTTCTCTTGGTTGAAAAAGTTATTGTCGGGACCAGTGGAAATGGATCCTCTGTAGCGAGCGATGGCGGTGTCAAGGATGGAAAAACAGGTCCATAGCAGGGACAGGAGAGCAAAAACGTGGTCGGGGTCGGAAGCGAGTCGGAAGCTAGGAAAGGAGAGTAGACGTGGTCGGGGACAATAGAAGTCGAGGGCCGGGACAGGAGAGTAGACGTGGTCAGGATCAGAAAACGGGTCGAAGCTGGGGGGACAGACAGGAGCAAGACAGGTGGGAGTCAGGGTTGAAAATATTACATTTTGTAGTATTTGGGAGAGTAGTTCCATAGAATAGTTTTGTAGTATGTCTGTAGTATTTTTCTAGTATCACTGTAGTTTAATTTCTTCAGTATTTCTATCATCTCTTTTTTATCTTCCTGATCTGTTTCGTTTGTTCCTGTTTTCTAGTAAAATAAATAAAAACATGTAAAATAACATCAAAATCAAGGACATTTCCCTTTGTTGAAAAAGTAATTGTCAGGACCAGTGGAAGTGGATCCTCTGTAGCGAGCGATGGCGGTGTCAAGGATGGAAAAACAGGTCCATAGCAGGGACAGGAGAGCAAAAACGTGGTCGGGGTCAGAAACGAGTCGGTAGCCAGGAAAGGAGAGTAGACGTGGTCATGGACAAAAAAAGGTCGAAAGCTGGGACGGGAGAGTAGACGTGGTCAAGATCAGAAAACGGGTCGAAGCTGGGGGGACGGACGGGAGCAAAAACAGGTGGGAGTCAGGATTGAAAATATTATATTTTGTAGTATTTGGGAGAGCAGTTCCATAGAATAGTTTTGTAGTATGTCTGTAGTATTTTTCTAGTATCACTGTAGTTTAATTTCTTCAGTATTTCTACCGTCTCTTTTTTATCTTCTTGATCTGTTTCGTTTGTTCCTGTTTTCTAGTAAAATAAATAAAAACATGTAAAATAACATCAAAATCAAGGACATTTCCCTTTGTTGAAAAAGTAATTGTCAGGACCAGTGGAAGTGGATCCTCTGTAGCGAGCGATGGCGGTGTCAAGGACGGAAAAACAGGTCCATAGCAGGGACAGGAGAGCAAAAACGTGGTCGGGGTCAGAAACGAGTCGGTAGCCAGGAAAGGAGAGTAGACGTGGTCATGGACAAAAAAAGGTCGAAAGCTGGGACGGGAGAGTAGACATGGTCAGGATCAGAAAACGGGTCGAATCTGGGGGGACGGACGGGAGCAAAAACGGGTGGGAGTCAGTTTTGAAAATATTATATTTTGTAGTATTTGGGAGAGCAGTTCCATAGAATAGTTTTGTAGTATGTCTGTAGTATTTTTCTAGTATCACTGTAGTTTAATTTCTTCAGTATTTCTATTGTCTCTTTTTTATCTTCTTGATCTGTTTCGTTTGTTCCTGTTTTCTAGTAAAATAAATAAAAACATGTAAAATAACATCAAAATCAAGGACATTTCCCTTTGTTGAAAAAGTAATTGTCAGGACCAGTAGAAGTGGATCCTCTGTAGCGAGCGATGGCGGTGTCAAGGACGGAAAAACAGGTCCATAGCAGGGACAGGAGAGCAAAAACGTGGTCGGGGTCAGAAACGAGTCGGTAGCCAGGAAAGGAGAGTAGACGTGGTCGGGGACAATAGAAGTCGAGGGCCGGGACGGGAGAGTAGACGTGGTCAGGATCAAAAAACGGGTCGAAGCCAGGGGGACAGACGGGAGCAAAAACAGGTGGGGGTCAGGGTCGAAAAAGGCTTGCCTAGTGTTAACTGAGGTTTGCAGACGGACTGACAAAAGGGGACAGATAGGAGGGGGTTTAAATAGGGACAGTCATCGCCATTCCATCGAAGATAAACGACTCGGATCGAAAGAAGACAAGTTTCCATCGAGAGAAGAAGAAACTCCGGACTCTTTCAATTTATTCAGGTTGCGATTGGATTATCCGCGGCGGAGTTTATGAGTGAAATCAAATCCTTCTTTTTTGCAAGACGGACACGAAGTTGTTAACTTTCGTCCATTTGGAACAACTGTCGGAGAACATTTGCGCCTCGTAGAAGGAGATGGTCCCGCTGTTCCCGTCGTTTCTTTCCATCTGCCTGCCCCCAAACGGCCCCGGGCCACTTCGTCAAACCTTTTCGCCTCGCCTTTACGCCCACCTTTCCTTTTCTCTTTGTTTGTTTGGGAAATATTCTATGGAATTACTCCCCAAAAACTGTAGGAATACCACAAAATGTAATATTTTCGACCCTGACTCCCACCTGTTTTTTGTTGCCGTCTGTTCCCCGGCTTGGACCCGTTTTTGATCCTGACCACTCTCCCGTTCAACCTCTATTTTCCTCGACCACGTCTACTCTCCTTTCCTAGCTTACTACTTGTTTCCAACCCCGACCACGTTTTTGCTCTCCTGTCCCGGCGACTGACCCGTTTTTTTCTGTTCCTTTGTTCGGGAAAATAAATCCCGCAGGAAGCTGTTTGGGTCGCAGGAGAACAACCAAGCCCGACAAAATCTCTGGCCTACGACCTCTATTGTCCCCGACCACGTCTACTCTCCTTTCCTGGCTTACGACTCGTTTCCGTCCCCGACCACGTTTTTACTCTCCTGTCCCGGCTACCGACCCAATTTTTCTGTTCTTTTGTTTGGGAATAGAAATCCCGCAGGAAGCTGTTTGGGCCACCAGAGAACCACCAAGCCCGACAAAATGTCCGGCCTCCGACTCTATTGTCCCCGATCATGTCCTCTCTCCTTTCCTGGCTTACGACTCGTCTCCGACCCCGACCACGTTTTTGCTCTCCTGTCCCGGCTACTGGCCTGTTTTTTCTGTTCCTTTGTTCGGGAAACGCTCGACGAAAAATCCCGCAGGAAGCTGTTTGAACCGCGGGAGAACAACCAAGCCTGACAAAATCTTCAGCCTCCAACCTCTATCGTCCCGACTCGTTTCCGACCCCAACCACGTTTTTGCTCTCCTGTCCCGGCTACTGGCCTGTTGTTTCTGTTCCTTTGTTCGGGAAACGCTTGACGAGAAATCCAACAGGAAGCCATTTGGGCCACGGGAGAACAACCAAGCCGACAAAATCTCCGGCCTCCGACCTCATTGTCCCCGACCACTTCTACTCTCCTTTCCTGTCTTACGACTCGATTCCGACCCCGACCACGTTTTTGCTCGCCCATCCGGCTACTGACCCATTTTTTTCTGTTCTTTTGTCCGGGAAACGCTGGACGAGAAATCCCGCAGGAACCCATTCGGGCCTCGGGAGAACAACCAAGCCCGACCAAATCTCCGGCCTCCGACCTCTACTCTCCTTTCCTGTCTTACGACTCGTTTCCGACCCCGACCACGTTTTTGCTTTCCTGTCCCAGCGACTGACCCGTGTTTTCTGTTCCCTTGTTCGGGAAACGCTCGATGAGAAATCCAACAGGAAGCCATTTGGGCCTTGGGAGAACAACCAAGCCCGAAAAAATCTCCGGCCTCCGACCTCTATTGTCCCCGACCACGTCTACTCTCCTTTCCTGGCTTACGACCTGTTTCAGACCCCTACCACGTTTTTGCTCTCCTGTCCCGGCTACCGACCCGTTTTTGCTGTTCTTTTGTTCGGGGAACGCTCGACGAGAAATCCCGCAGGAAGCCGTTTGGGCCACGGGAGAACGACCAAGTTTGACAAAATCTCCGGCCTCTTTAACAAAGCGCGCTGAAGGTCACTGAATTGATTTGCCGTTAAAAACAAAAAATTGCGGCGAAAGATTTGGATCTTAACGACTCTTTTCCTGGAGTCGGAAACAAAATAAATTCTTGAAATCGTAAAGCGAATTTAAAAGGACATCTTTCATTGATTCGTCTCAATCTTTAGCCGGGGTGCTAGAAAAAGGATGGCGTTTATGTCAAGAACCAGGACAGGAAACAGGAAGCAGAACCCACTCGCGTAACGTTACTGACAGTTTATTGGGGAGAAGAGGAATGAGCGCACACTCGATCCGGGGATCGTCGGTCGCGGAAGTAGATTGATCGGAACGAGGAAGTGGTTAAAATCGAACAAATCGGGGTGAGAACAAAACAGGGGCAAAACCCAGGCAAAAACGAAGATTCTCTGGGCTTGGCAAAACAAGAACAAAAACACAGGCAAAAACGGGGATTCACAGGGCTTAGCAGGAGTTTCGCAGACGGACCGACAAAAAGTGACCCACAGGACAGCATTTAAGTAGCCAGGGAGCAATCTATCAACCCGATCCAGCGGGTGTCCATGGGCGGGGCCAATTGTGCGCCGTGGCAACCGTGACAGAACCTGGCGCCACACGGCGGGGACCAATTGGGTGCCATGGCAACCCCGATAGTTTAATTAAAAAGAACACAGGAACAAAGTAACAAACAGTCAAAAAAGCATAAATTCTTTCCAAACTTTCGTTCTGCTTGGTCCTTTTGTGGTCAGGCCGCTTCACTATAATTTAGGCGAGCGGACCCAAATGCAGGGAGCTACTCTCATCTTATTAAAACCCTTTGACGAGCCAGAACTGGCCCACGGGCCACATGTTTGACCCCTTTGTATAACTTAATGAGTCGTCGGGAAAGAAAGGAGTGTCACAGGCCAGGAACGGAGACAGGACCCAATAGCGTTCATTTTTACTCAGTTTTATTGAGAAAGAAGGCAGTGCTTGCTTCTACGATCCGATAAACGTCGGACACAAGAAGCTGACGGCAGGAACGCGGAAGTGGCACTTCCGTGTCGAGCGAAGATGGTCGTAGGCAGCGGGAAAACTGGTCGATAGCCGGGACAGGGGAGCAAGGGCGGTAACAAGTCCAGAAAAGAGGTCGGAAACAGGTATCAGGCAGAAAACAGGGCAAAACAGGTTGATGGCCAGGACGGAAGAGCAGGGCAGAAACGGGTCCAGAAACAGGTCTGCAGCAGGTATCAGGCAGGAAACAGGGCAAAACAGGTCGATGGCCAGGATGGGGGAGCAAAACAGAAACGGGTCCAGAAAAAGGTCGGCAACAGGTATCAGGCAGGAAACACGGCAAAACAGGTCGATTGCTTGGACGGAAGAACAAGGGCAGAAACAGGTCCAGAAAAAGGTCGGCAACAGGTATCAGGCAGGAAACAGGGCAAAACAGGTCGATAACCGGGACGGAGGAGCAAAAGCAGAAACGGGTCCAGAAACAGGTTGGCAATTGGTACCAGGCAGGAGAAAACAGGGCAGGAGAATGTGGAAAGGTACAGAGCTTGCCTAGCTGAAAGCATAGGTTCGCAGACGGTCTGACAGCTTCCTCTTGGAAGACCGGGGTTTAAAAATGGTCAGGGCTGGAGTAACCCAATTGTTGTGATCATAAAACTCACAAAACTGTCCAAACAAACAGGAATGGATTGTCCTGTCCATTTGCCCGCCGGCGCCCTCTAGAGGATGCTTGTGTAACAGATCCAAACAGTTGCTACTGGACGCGTTTCACAAGTTGTTAGACGCTCAGAATATTGCCAAAAGTCCAATTTCAATGAGATGATCGCTTGCATGTAAACATGGCCATTGTTCTGTATTCGGGGGGCAAACATTTTCGCTAATCATCAAAGAGTCGCGATTTGGCAGGCGTTCTCCCCAGATGGCCGGCGGTTGAGCTTCTGGTCACGTCGCCCCCTCTGGCCTGGAAGTGTACACAACACTTGTTTGATGAGCAAAATTGAAGCCCCCGTCTTGTCAACTGCACGCGTCTCCTTGAGGCTCTTCAGACTTTAGGATTCTTATCGGGACGTTTTGGAGAGGAGACCGGAAACCCCCAAAAATAAAGAGAGAAAGACAGAAATAAAGAAAGGTAGAAAAAAAGAAAGAAAGAAAGAAAGAAAGAACCAAAAAAGAAAAAGAAAAGGAAGGAAGAGATACCGAAAAAGAACAAAAGGAATAAAAAGATACAGAAAAAGAAAGAATAAAAAAAGAGAGAAAGAAAGAAAGAAAGAGCAAAAGAAAGAAAGAAAGAGATACAGAAAAAGAAAGAATAAAAGAAAGACAGAAAGAAAGAAAGAAAGACAGAAAGAAAGAAAGAAAGAAAGAAAGAAAGAAAGAAAGAAAGAAAGAAAGAAAGAAAGAAAGAAAGAAAGAAAGAAAGAAAGAAAGAAAGAAAGAAAGAACCTAAAAAGAACGAATAAGATATAGAAAGAAAGAAAGATATGCCAAAAAAGAGAAAGAAAGAAAGAGATACCAAAAAAGAAAGAAAGAAAGAAAGAAAGAAAAAAAAGGAGATACCGAAAAAGAAAGAATAAAAGAATAAGCGAAAAAAGAGAAAAAAAGATAAAAAGAGAGAGAAAAAAGAGCAAAAGAAAGAGAGAAAAAAGAAGGAGAGAAAGAAAGAAAAAAAGAAAGAAACAAACAAACAAAAAAGAAAGTAAAAAAGAAAGAGATACTAAAAAAGAAAGAATTAAAGAAAGAAAGAAAGAAACAAAGAGATACCGAAAAAAAAAGAATTGAAGAAAGACAGAAAGAAAGAAAGAAAGAAAGAAAGAACCCAAAAAGAAAGAATAAGAGAAAGAAAGAAAGAAAGATACAGAAAAAAAAGAAATAAAGACATACAGAAAAATAAATAACTAAAGGGATACCGAAAAAAATAAAGAAAGAAAGAAAGTAAGAAAGAAAGAGAGAAAGAAAGAAAGAAAGAAAGAAAGAGAGAAAGAAAGAAAGAAAGAAAGAAAGAAAGAGAGAAAGAAAGAAAAATACAGAAAGAAAGAACCAAAAAAGAATGAAAGAACCAAAAAGGAAAGAACCCCCCCAAAAAATTAAAGAAATAAAGAGATACCAAAAAAGAAAGAATGAAAAAAAGAGAGAAGGGAAGAGAGAAAGAAAGAGAGAAATAAATAAATAAATAAAGAAAGAAAGAGATGCTGAAAAAAATGAAAGAAAAAAACAGAAAAAAAGAAATAAAGACATAACAAAAAAGAAAAAAGAGATACCAAAAATGAAAGAGAGAAAGAAATAGAGAAAGAAAGAAGTAAAGAAAGAAAGAAAGAAAGAAAGAAAGAAAGAAAGAAAGAAAGAAAGAAAGAAAGAAAGAAAGAAAGAAGAAAGAAAAAAAGAAAGAGATACCGAAAAAGAACGAAAGAAATAGAGAGATACAGAAAAAGAAAGAAAGAAAGAAAGAAAAAAATGAAATAGATACCGAACAAGAAATAATGAAAAAAAGAGAGAAAGAAAGGGAGAAAGAAATAGAGAAAGAAAGAAACAAACAAACAAATAAAGAGGTACTGAAAAAGAAAGACAGACAGACAGACAGACAGACAGACAGACAGATTCCGAAAAAGAAAGAATAAAAGAAAGACAGAAAGAAATAACCAAAAAAGAAAGGATAAGAGAAAGAAAGAAATATATACTGAAAAGGAGAGAGAAAAATAAAGAGATACCAAAAAAGAAAGAAATAAAGAAAGAAAAAAAGAAAGAAAAAGATACCAAAAAAGACAAAAAAAGAAAGAATGAAAGAAAGAAAGAAAAATATACCAAAAAAGACTAAAATAAAGAAAGAAAGAAAGACTAAAATAAATAAATAAAGAAAGAAAGAAAGAAAGAAAGAAAGACAGAAAGACAGAAAGAAAGAAAGAAAGAAAGAAAGAAAGAAAGAAAGAAAGAAAGAAAGAAAGAAAGAAAGAAAGAAAGAAAGAAAGAAAGAAAGAAAGAAAGAAAGAAAGAAAGAAAGAAAGAAAGAAAGAAAGAAAGGAATACCGAAAAAGACAGACAGACAGACAATCAATCTGTAAAAGACAGAGTACGCTGGAATGAAGTTGTAGCTGATGTCAGAGCCCACCACAAAGACCTTTTCACAAACAATTGCAAGTTTGTGCCGTATATTGTTAACCGCAGTGGGGTTGCCAGATGCTGCGCGTAAACAACATTCCGCATTCATCAATGGCGATGAATGCCTTGATTGTTACAAGCTGTTAATTCTGGGTTTTTTTTTGTTGCCAGGTTGCAGAAATTGCACAGTCTGGTCACTTCCTCATCGAACACAGGAAGTCCCGGGAGTCTTCTCACCTCTCCGGAATGGCCAGCGCACAGCCAAAAGGTTGTTTTATTTAAAACCGCCCGTCTTGTCACCATTGTTGTGTCAACGCGGCGAGGTGGGGTTTGTTCGAAGGGGATGCGGTGGGTGACATTTAGAAGAAATACCGAAAAAGAAAGAAAGAAAGAACGAAAGAAAAAACAAAAATAAAGAGATACTGAAAAAAAAGAAAAAAGAAAGAAAGAAAAAAAGAGATACCAAAAATGAAAGAGAGACATACAGGAAAAAAAAAAGAAATAACGAGATACCGAAAAAGAAAGAAGAAAGAAAAAACAGAAATAAAGAGATACCGAAAAATAAAGGAAGACATACAGGAAAAAAAGAAATAAAGAGATACCGAAAAAGAAAGAAAGAAAGAAAGAAAGAAAGAAAGAAAGAAAGAAAGAAAGAAAGAAAGAAATTAAGAAAGAAAGAAAGAAAAAAAGAAAGAAAGAAAGAAAGAAAGAGATACCAAAAAAGAAAGAAAGACATACAGGAAAAAATGAAAAAAAAAGATATACCGGAAAAGAAAGAAAGAAATAAAGACATACATGAACGAAAGAAATAAAGAGATACAAAGAAAGAAAGAAAGAAAGAAAGAAAGAAAGAAAGAAAGACAGAAAAAAACGAAAAAAAACGAAAAAAAGAGATACTGAAAAATAAAGGAAGACACACATGAAAAAATAAATAAAGAGATACCGAAAAAGAAAGAAAGAAAGAACGAAAGAACGAAAGAAAAAACAAAAATAAAGAGATACTGAAAAAAAAGAAAGAAAGAAAGAAAGAAAGAAAGACAGAAAAAAATGAAAAAAAAGATACTGAAAAATAAAGGAAGACACACATGAAAAAATAAATAAAGAGATACCGAAAAAGAAAGAAAGAAAGAAAGAAAGAAAGAAAGAAAGAAAGAAAAAAAGAAAGAAAGAAAGAAAAAAAGAAAGAATGAGATTCGGTGGGGCGTCACAAATAAACATGACTTGACTTGACTGCAGTTTTTGAGTTTTCCCTTGCCCTCATGTAGGTTTTAAATCAGGGGATGGTGTCATAATGGTCTGTAGTTTCCAATAGGCTTTGATCTGTGCAGCCCTTTGAGACTCTTTGTGATTAAGGGCCAAACAAATCAACATGACTTGAATTGACTTGTCTTATGCTGAGGTTTCGAAATGTCCCTTACCATCATGTAGGTTCTAGATCAGGGGATGGTATAATACTAGTCAGTGGTTTGCAATAATCTGTGGTCTTTGCAGGCAGCCCTTTGAGACTCTTTGTGATTATGGGCCAAACAAATCAACATGACTTGAATTGACTTGTCTTATGCTGAGGTTTCGAAATTTCCCTTACCATCATGTAGGTTCTAGATCAGGGGATGGTGTAATACTAGTCAGTGGTTTGCAATAATCTGTGGTCTTTGCAGGCAGCCCTTTGAGACTCTTTGTGATTATGGGCCAAACAAATCAACATGACTTGAATTGACTTGTCTTATGCTGAGGTTTCGAAATTTCCCATACCATCATGTAGGTTCTAGATCAGGGGATGGTGTAATACTAGTCAGTGGTTTGCAATAATCTGTGGTCTTTGCAGGCAGGCCTTTGAGACTCTTTGTGATTATGGGCCAAACAAATCAACATGACTTGACTTGACTGCGGTTTCAGAGTTTTTCCTCGCCCTCATGTAGGTTTTAGATCAGGGGATGGTGTCATAATAGTACGTAGTTTGCAATAGTCTTTGATCTGTGCAGCCCTTTGATACTCTTTGTGATTACGGGCCAAAAAAAAACAGGACTTGACTTGACTATGGTTTTTGAGTTTTTCCTTGCCCTCATGTAGGTTTTAGATCAGGTGATAGTGTCATAATAGTCTGCGGTTTGCAATAGTCTTTGATCTGTGCAGCCCTTTGAGACTCTTTGTGATTAAGGGCCAAACAAATAAACATGACTTGACTACCGACTTGTTCACACTAGAGTTTACTTTGATTGCAGATCAATGGTGAAACTCATCAACCCGTTGGCTGTCCTTTGGTCATTCTATGTAGGATAGCCAAATGGCTTGGCTGTACTAGTACTAGTATTACCACGGGTCCGAGTGATCACACAAAGTCTGTGAATAATAACTGTTAGCGACATCAATGCCGAGCGCGCCAACCGAATCCTTAGCCAAGATGTCCGAAACCTGAATCGAGTTTCTGGCAACGCTAAATGATTTTTCACAATTGAAGGAATCGACTCATGTACTATCGGACCGGTTGTACGGCTCACACACGCCAATTGTTTTTTTATAAGAACTTCTACGGGTCGTTTCCGTTCTATTCGCGGGATATTTTGTTACATAATTACTAATAATTGTTATTTGTACCCACTCCTATCGGTCCACTTTTGTCGGTCCGTCTGCGAATCTCTGTTTTTACACGGCAAGCCTTTTTTTGACCCTGACTCACACCTGTCCAGTTTTTTGCTCCTGTCTGTCTCCCGCTACGACCTGTTTTGATCTGGTTGCTGTTGCTACTCGAAACAGAATTCATTCAGTGCTCTCTCTCTTCCTTTGTCAGTCTGTCAACAAACCTCCGCCCCACAAGACGTGGCTTCTGACTATCTGCGAATCTTTGTTTTTACACGACAAGCCATTTTACGACCCTGACTCACGCTAGCCGTATTTGGCTCCTGTCTGTCTCCCGCTACGACCTGTTCTGCTCTCCCGTCCCGAATTACGACTCGTTTCTGACCCAGACCACGTTTCTCTCTTACTTTCTCTCTTACTTTCTCAGTCAACGAATCTCTGCCCCACAAGACGTGGGTTCTGACTCGGTCCTGTTTTCTTCTTGGTATTTCCAGTCCTTTATTGTTCTCGTTTATTGTTGTCCTGTTGAATATAGATTTCCTGTTTCGTTCCCGTCTATTTTTGTCCTGTTTATTATTCTCTCCAGTTTTCGCTCCCGTCTGGTTTCTCCTGTTCATTTTCGATATCCTGATTCGTTATGTATCCTGTCTGTCCTGTCCTGTCCGGTATCGACCCCCATCTGTCTGATCAACTCTGGCAATTTGAATCCTCCTTGCTGCGGCTCGTTGTCGGATTGGCTTCTCTGCTGTTTAAACCCAGTCCTGTCACGCTTCCTATGTCAGCCCGTCAACTAACTTCTGCCCCGCAAGATGAGGGTTTCGACTCGGTCCTGATCCTATTGGTATTTCCTGCCCTGTTTTGTTCCCGTTTATTATGTCCTGTCTACTTTCGTTTTCCAGTTTCGTTCCCATTTATTTTTGTCCTGTTTTTTATTCTCTCCATTTTTTGTTCCCGTCTAGTTTCTCCTGTTCATTTTCGATATCCCGATTCATTATCCATCCCGTCTGTCCCTTCCCGTCCGATATCGACCGCATCTGTCCGATATCAACACGAACAATTGGAATCGATCTAGTCGGTCTCTGGCTTCCTGTCATTCCACGCCAGACCGCTGCCTCACGTGCATGACTCCCCATTTCCCTTAAAATAAAAGGCTTGTGTGAGAACGTCACGCGTTTGGGTCCTGATCCTTTTCCGGTTCATGACGATACCACAAAAAAAAAACTACAATAATGATAAACATATTAAAAAATTATTACAAAGATACTAGTATGGAAATACCTCTTCAAAAATACCAGTAATACTGTACTACAAATATACTGCCACATAAATATTACAACATATTTCCGCCCCAAAAAAAAAGCTAGAGAAATATCACGGCAGAAATATTACCAAAGTACAACTACAGTAATAATACACTACAAAAATACCACAAAACACCGTAGAAATGCTGCAATATACTACAAAATAAAAGTACAGTAATACCATAGTAATTCTCCTGAAATATTACAATAATCTGTGGTGTATGCAGCCCTTTGAGACTCTTTGTGATCAAGGGCCAAACAAATAAACAGGACTTAACTGGACTGCGGTTTTTGAGTTTTTCCTTGCCCTCATGTAGGTTTTAGATCAGGGGATGGTGTCATAATAGTCTGTGGTTTGCAATAATCTGTGGTATGCACAGCCCTTTGAGACTCTTTGTGATTAAGGGCTAAACAAATAAACGTGACTTGACTCAAGTTGACGTTTTTGAGTTTTCCCTTGCCTTGATGTAGGTTTTAGATCAGGGGATGGTGTCATAATAATCTGTGGTTTGCAATAATCTAGACTAGAAATTGAATTGCAATAACCTGTGGTATGCACAGCCCTTTGAGACTCTTTGTGATTAAGGGCCCAAAAAATAAACAGAACCTGACTTGACTATGGTTTTTGAGTTTTTCCTTGCCCTCATGTAGGTTTTAGATCAGGTGATAGTGTCATAATAGTCTGCGGTTTGCAATAGTCTTTGATCCGTGCAGCCCTTTGAGACTCTTTGTGATTAAGGGCCAAACAAATAAACATGACTTGACTCAAGTTGACGTTTTTGAGTTTTCCCTTGCCTTCATGTAGGTTTTAGATCAGGGGGTGGTGTCATAATTATCTGTGGTTTGCAATAATCTAGACTAGAAATTGTATTGCAATAATCTGTGGTATGCACACCCCTTTGAGACTCTTTGTGATTAAGGGCCCAAAAAACAAACAGAACCTGATTGACTATGGTTTTTGAGTTTTTCCTTGCCCTCATGTAGGTTTTAAATCAGGGAATGGTGTCATAATAGTCTGTGGTTAGCAATAATCTGTGGTTTGTGAAGCCCTTTGAGACTCTTTGTGATGAAGGGCCCAAAAACTAAACAGAACCTGACTTGACTATGGTTTTTGAGTTTTTCCTTGCCCTCATGTAGGTTTTAGATCAGGTGATAGTGTCATAATAGTCTGCGGTTTGCAATAGTCTTTGATCCGTGCAGCCCTTTGAGACTGTTTGTGATTAAGGGCCAAACAAATAAACATGATTTAACTCAAGTTGACGTTTTTGAGTTTTCCCTTGCCTTCATGTAGGTTTTAGATCAGGTGGTGGTGTCGTAATAATCTGTGGTTTGCAATAATCTAGACTAGAAATTGTATTGCAATAATCTGTGGTATGCACAGCCCTTTGAGACTCTTTGTGATTAAGGGCCCAAAAAATAAACAGAACCTGACTTGACTATGGTTTTTGAGTTTTTCCTTGCCCTCATGTAGGTTTTAGATCAGGGGATGCTGTCATAATAGTCTGTGGTTAGCAATAATCTGTGGTTTGTGAAGCCCTTTGAGACTCTTTGTGATGAAGGGCCCAAAAACTAAACAGAACCTGACTTGACTATGGTTTTTGAGTTTTTCCTTGCCCTCTTGTAGGTTTTAGATCAGGTGATGGAGTTACAATAGTCTGTAGATTGAAATGATCTGCGGTGTGTGGAGCCTTTTCAGACTCTTTGTGATTAAGGGCCAGACAAATAAACAGGACTTAACTGGACTGCGTTTTTTTTAGTTTTTCCTTGCCCTCATGTAGGTTTTAGATCAGGGGATGGTGTCATAAAAGTCTGTGGTTTGCAATAATCTGTGGTCTGTGAAGCCCTTTGAGACTCTTTGTGATTAAGGGCTAAACAAATAAACATGACTTGACTCAAGTTGACGTTTTTGAGTTTTCCCTTGCCTTCATGTATGTTTTTGATCAGGAGATGGTGTCATAATAGTATGTGGTTTGCAATAATCTGTGGTATGTACAGCCCTTTGAGACTCTGTGAATAAGGGCCCAAAATATAAACAGGACCTGACTCGACCATGGTTTTTGAGTTTTTCCTTGCCCTCATGTAGGTTTTAGATAAGGGGATGGTCTCATAATAGTCTGTGGTTTGCAATAATCTGTGGTATGTACAGCCCTTTGAGACTCTGTGAATAAGGGCCCAAAATATAAACAGGACCTGACTCGACCATGGTTTTTGAGTTTTTCCTTGCCCTCATGTAGGTTTTAGATAAGGGGATGGTCTCATAATAGTCTGTGGTTTGCAATAATCTGTGGTATGTACAGCCCTTTGAGACTCTTTGTGATTAAGGGCCAAACAAATAAACATGACTTGACTCAAGTTGACGTTTTTGAGTTTTCCCTTGCCTTCATGTAAGTTTCAGATCAGGGGATGGTGTCATAAAAATCTGTGGATTGCAATAATGTAGTCTAGAAATACCACCGAAGAAGAACTAGGGTAATACTACAAAATTACAGACTGGATACGCCCCCTCCAAAGATTATTTTCTTCGCTTGCAAGGTTCATGACTGAGTTGTTCATTTGCAGATCAATGGTATCAGTTTAAAGGCGAACACCGGAAGAGTATTTAACGGCAGAAAGTACCCGAAAAAAAACTACGGATCATTTTAAGCTAGCTTGTTGGCGCCGTTAGCGTGAGGGTCTTACTTCCCGCAGAGTTGTGTGTGTCAGCCGGCGTCGTCTATTAGGCCACTAAGTGGATCCGCGCTGAGGACCGGCCGCGGGAAAATGGCCGCCATCGATTTTGTGTCTTGCGAGATTCCAGTGACGCTGACTGAGATACGAGTACTCCCAGTTCCGAGGGAAGGAGAAACAGCTGGGTTGCACAGGTGGTATTCGTACGAGCGCGGAGAAAGTAACGGTTGAGAAGTCAAAAAATACTTGCTCTTACGTGAAATGCATACGTGGCTCATGTCTAGCATCCCGGATGCTAACGTGGAGCTACCCGGCTTTAGCACTTTTAGGGCAGACAGAGACACGAAAGCCTGCGGACTCACTATCTATGTGAACACGAGGCGGTGTAACCCTGGGCACAAAGATCTGCTGCAAGGACGTAGAACTTTTGGTCTAGCGTGTGACGTCATCCACTCTGCTGTGGCTAAACTACAACACAGCACCCCGAGGCAACCCTGTTAACCTCAAGAAACGAGGGCGTATAAATTGTTGCGTGAAAGTAGGTTGTGTTTGGTTACCCTAACTCGTGTTGGAACTAAATATCAAAATGTAGCGTTTACCAAATTGTTCGAATGAGTTATCTGACTCCATTAACCAAACACAACCTATATTTACTCGCGCTCGTTTCTTGAGGGAAAAGATGAACAGGAAGCCGATAGGGGCAGATTTATTTTCGCCAAAAATTTAACTAAGTGTACTCCACCGCAAACGGCCGAATTAGCGTTGTTTGCGTCATAGACGAGCGTCCCGATGTCTAGGGTCCTATTGGCCATCTTCTTCCCGCATAACGGTGTGCCGGCTCCTCCCATGGGCGTGCCAAGGAGGCCCCCTGGGCTTCACCATCTCATAGACGAGCGTCCCGATGTCTAGGGTCCTCATAACAACACCGAGCCTTTCTGCGTCAACAGCATCTGGGTGTGCTGATTATCTTATCAGCAGTACGTCCCGTTCCTGCCGTGCCTGTAAACAAATTCTTCCACCAGCCGGCCCTGACCTTGTACTCCAGCCCAGTCAGTGAATATCTTTTGCATTAAATCTAGTTTGTATTCAATAGTATAAAATCCTTTATAGTCCAATGCATAAAATCCTTCTCCGTGCAGATTTGACACTCTTTTATATTTTAATAATGTCAAGCCTATGCGTGCTTGCTAACCCTAGCTTTAGCCCTACCCGAATTTCGAGACTAACTTTATAAAGAGGAAACAAAGACAACAACAGTAATCGTTCGTGTCGACGGCTCGGGGAGTCGCAGTCTCGCCAAGCTTTACGAGCTAGCGTGGCGAAAAATGGCGTTGAGATATTACTCGCGCTTTAAAAAAGCTAGCGTAGCCCACCGGAGTAAGCGCTTCCCCGTTTCCATCCATTTTCTATACGATACGGCTTTCGCGCCGGTCCCGAGAGGCGGAGCTTATAGCTTCTGCCGCAATAACAACAAAGCTCCGGAGGGAAACAAATTCGCGGAAATTGTAAAGTTTTTTATCAATGCGGGGAACGGAAACAAACGCCTTTCTTCTTCTTCTGTCCCGGGATTGTAACTGTCATCGGGAAAACGTTATTTTTCCTGGATGGCCACCCACCGAGCGACATGTTTTAGATCATAAACAGAGAGAATAGATTTACAAGCGTCGGAAATAACTCGTTCTCCGTGTGGTGAAAGGGAATCGATTAATTCGACTCCGGGGAACGAAAACTTCCCATGTTTATTGACAAGTGTTTGTGCTTTGAGGGAAATGTTTGATTTGTTTTTTTCTTAAGTTACAGTTCGCACTAACCGTGTCAGGGTTAGAACTAGCTTTAGGATTAGACCTAGGGTTAGGGTTAAAGCTAGGGTTAAGTCGAGAACTAGGGTTAGTATTAGGGTTATAGCTAGGGTTAGGGTTGCAACTATGGCTATTGTAGGAGCTAATATTTGCCCTAGTACTAAGGTTATAGTTAGGTGTTTATTTAAAAGCTAGGGTTAAAGCTAGGGTTAATTCGAGGACTACCGTTAATGTTAGGGTTATAGCTAGGGTTACAACTACGGATATTGTAGGGGCTAGTCTATGCCCTAGTACTAAGGTTATAGTTAGGTATTTATTCAAAAGCTAGGGTTAGAGATAGGGTTAAGTCTAGTACTTAATGTTAGAGTTACAGCTAGGGTTAGTGTTAGGGTCATAGCTAGGGTTAGTGTTGCAACTATGGCTATTGTAGGAGCTAGCCTTTGCCCTGGTACTAAGGTTATAGTTAGGTATTTATTGAAAAGCTAGGGCTAGATATAGGGTTAAGTCTAGACTATAGTTAATGTTAGGGTTATAGCTAGGGTTGCAACTACAGCTATTGTAGGAGCTAGTCTTTGCCCTAGTACTAAAGTTATAGTTAGGCCTTTATTGAAAAGCTAGAGTTAGACCTAGGTTTTAGTCGAGAACTACGGTTAGTGTTAGAGTTACAGCTAGGGTTAGTATTAGGGTTGGAGCTAGGGTTAGTGTTGGAAATATGGCTATTGTAGAAGCTAGCATTTGCCCTAGGACTGAGGTTATAGTTGGGTATTTATTGAAAAGCTAGGGTTAGAGATGGGGTTAAGTCTAGTACTACGGTTAATGTTAGGGTTATAGCTAAGGTTGCAAGTACGGTTATTGTAGGAGCCAGCCTTTGCCCTAGTACTAAGGTTATAGTTAGGTATTTATTGAAAAGCTAGGGTTAGGGATAGGGTTAAGTCTAGAACTACGGTTAATGTTAGAGTTTCAGCTAGGGTTAGTGTTAGGGTCATAGCTAGGGTTAGTGTTGCAACTATGGCTATTGTAGGAGCTAGCCTTTGCCCTAGTACTAAGGTTATAGTTAGGTATTTATTGAAAAGCTAGGGCTAGATGTAGGGTTAAGTCTAGACTATAGTTAATGTTAGGGTTATAGCTAGGGTTGCAACTACAGCTATTGTAGGAGCTAGTCTTTGCCCTAGTACTAAGGTTATAGTTAGGTCTTTATTGAAAAGCTAGAGTTAGACCTAGGTTTTAGTCGAGAACTACGGTTAGTGTTAGAGTTAGTGTTAGAGTTACAGCTAGGGTTAGTATTAGGGTTAGAGCTAGGGTTAGTGTTGGAAATATGGCTATTGTAGAAGCTAGCATTTGCCCTAGGACTAAGGTTATAGTTGGGTATTTATTGAAAAGCTAGGGTTAGAGATGGGGTTAAGTCTAGTACTACGGTTAATGTTAGGGTTATAGCTAAGGTTGCAAGTACGGTTATTGTAGGAGCCAGCCTTTGCCCTAGTACTAAGGTTATAGTTAGGTATTTATTGAAAAGCTAGGGTTAGGGATAGGGTTAAGTCTAGAACTACGGTTAATGTTAGGGTTTCAGCTAGGGTTAGTGTTAGGGTCATAGCTAGGGTTAGTGTTGCAACTATGGCTATTGTAGGAGCTAGCCTTTGCCCTAGTACTAAGGTTATAGTTAGGTATTTATTGAAAAGCTAGGGCTAGATATAGGGTTAAGTCTAGACTATGGTTAATGTTAGGGTTATAGCTAGGGTTGCAACTACAGTTATTGTAGGAGCTAGTCTTTGCCCCAGTACTAAGGTTATAGTTAGGTCTTTATTGAAAAGCTAGAGTTAGAGCTAGGTTTTAGTCGAGAACTACGGTTAGTGTTAGAGTTACAGCTAGGGTTAGTATGACGGTTATAGCTAGGGTTAGTGTTGCAGCTATGGCTATTGTAGGAGCTAGCCTTTGCCCTAGTACTAAGGTTATAGTTGGGTATTTATTGAAAAACTAGGGTTAGGGATAGGGTTACGTCTAGAACTACGGTTAATATTAAAGTTACAGCTTGGGTTAGGATTAGGTTGAAAGCTAGGGTTAGTGTTGCATCTATGGCTATTGTAGGACCTAGTTTTAGCTAGTGTTGCAACTCACAAGACAGCGTTTAAGTAGTCAGGCAACAACGCGTTTCAACTGGTGTCCATGGGCGGGGCCAATTGGCCCCAATTGGGCGCCGTGGCAACCGTGACAGAACCTGGCGCCACACGCAGGGACCAAATGGCCGCCATGGCAACCGTGACATAGAGATAGGGTTACAGCTAAAGTTATGGATAGGACCAGCGATTAGGGTTGGAGCTAAGGTTAAGCTTTACAACTATGGTTAGTGTTACGGTTGTCAAGACCAGAACAGAAGGAGGACCCAAATGCGAAAAGTTTATTGAGATATAGAGGAAAAATCAGTGCCAGCGATCCAGTGCTCGGTGGACGAGGGAAGCAAGCCGCTCATGGGATCGGAGCGTATTCTAAATGCGGAAGTGGATCTTCTGGAGCAGGAGATCACAGCGTGGTTAGACGGGAGAAACAGGTCGTTAGCCGGGACGGGAGATCAGAACTGACAAGTGGAAAACGGGTGACAAAACAGGACTGACGGGAGTGAGAGTCAAAAATGCTTGCCTTGTGTAAACAGAGGTTTGCTGGTGGACTGATAAAGGGCAAGTGAGAGCCATCGCTCGCCACGGAAGTCCCACTTCCGCGTTCAGAGCGACCTGCTCCCCGGGACCAGCAATCCCGGGTTCGTGGGCGCAACCCTTTCCCTTTCTTCTAATAAAACTTGTGAGAAACGTGACGCGAGTGGGTCCTGTTTCCGTTCTGGTCCTGACACTTATTGTTATTGTTGTCGTGCGTATATCAGGTTGGTTTGTTTTTATTTTATATTATAACCTCGGATGGTGTAAAATTTTTGTTGAAATAAAACTAATGTTGAGTTTGTATCCCTTTAGACCCAAAAACCCATTTCAAGTCAAAAACAATAATAATAATCTTGACACTCCAGAATTAGGATAGGTGCTTTAGCGGTTTAATAGCCTAGCATCCAAGAAACCCCCAAAAAAGAAAAAGAGAAGATTTGGCTTGTAACCATGGCATTATTTTCCCCAGATTAGCATAAAACCCCCCAGCCTGGAAAGTTTCGAAGGGATTCCGGCTATAAAAAAAATAAAAAATGGAGAGGCTGAGCGACAAAATGAAAGGCTCGGAGTGGGGGTGTGATGCTGAGGGCAACGGGGGAGGCACGGGGGAGATTGAAAACGGGGGAGGGGAAGGGGAAGGGGGTTGCGCCGCGTCCAACTGTGTACGAGTGCGGCAAATCCGACTCGCTTGGTAAACTGAAGCTCCGGGGACGCTTCTTTTGCATGCCGGCCCGAGATGCAAGGGCTCTGTGATCCAAATAGAGAGAGTGGAAAAAGAAAAAAAAACACAGAGAAAATAAATTCAAATGTATTTGGCCGAACCTACGGGCTGTCCCGTGCTCGTATGCTTTCTAGAATGCTAGCTTGTTCTTAGCGTCAAAAGGACATCGTCTTGCTTTTAATGTAACGTGAGCGTTCTGTAATCCTAATCCAGTGAGTTGCAGGGAAGAAACGACCAAGAAGACGGAAATACAAACGTATGTGTCAGGCCTTTACCGTGCTCGTATGCTTTCTGGACTGATAGCTTGTTGTTAGCGTAAAAAAGGCCATCGTTTCGCTTTTAATTTAACGCAAGCGTTCTGTAATCCTAATCGAGTGAGTTGCCGGGAAGAAATGACCAAGAAGACGGAAATACATACGTATTTGTTAGGCCTGTCCCGTGCTCGTATGTCTTCTAGACTGCTAGCTTTTACTGAGCGTTAAAATGCCATCGTCTCGCTTTTAATTTAACACAACCGCTCTGTAATCCTAATCGGTTGAGTTGCCGGAAAGAAACAACCAAGAAGACGGAAATTCAAACGTATGCTCGTATGTCTTCTAGACTGCTAGCTTGTACTGAGCGTCAAAAGGGCATAGTCTCGCTTTTAATTTAACGCAAGCGTTCTGTAATCCTAATCGAGTGAGTTGCCGGGAAGAAACAACCAAGAAGACAGTAATTCAAACGCATTTGACAGGTCTTTTCCGTGCTCGTATGTCTTCTAGACTGCTAGCTTGTTCTTAGCGTCAAAAGGCCATCATCTCACTTTTAATGTCACACGAGCGCTCTGTAATCCTAATCGAGTGAGTTGCCGGGAAGAAACGACCAAGAAGACTGAAATACAAACGTATTTGTCAGGCCTTTCCCGTGCTCGTATGCCTTCTAGACTGCTAGCTTGTTCTTAGCGTAAAAAGGGCATCGTCTCGTTTTTAATTTAACGCAAGGGCTCTGTAATCCTAATCCAGTGAGTTGCCGGGAAGAAACGACCAAGAAGACGGAAATTCAAACGTATTCCTCAGGCCTCCGCGCTGTCCCGTGCTTGTATGCCTTCTAGACTGCTAGCAGGTTCTTAGCGTCGGAAGGACATCGTCTCGCTTTTAATTTAACGCGAGCGTTCTGTAATCCTAATCCAGTGAGTTGCCGGGAAGAAACGACCAAGAAGAAGGAAATACAAACGTATGTGTCAGGCCTTTACCGTGCTCGTATGCTTTCTAGACTGATAGCTTGTTGTTAGCATAAAAATGCCATCGTCTCGCTTTTAATTTAAGGCGAGCGCTCTGTAATCCTAATCCAGTAAATTGCCGGGAAGAAACGACCAAGAAGACGGAAATACAAACGTATTTGTCAGGCCTTTCCCGTGCTTGTATGCCTTCTAGACTGCTAGCTTGTTCTTAGCGTCAAAGGGGCATAGTCTCGCTTTCAATTGAACGCATGCTCTCTGTAATCCCAATTGAGTGAGTTGCCGGGAAGAAACGACCAAGAAGAGGGAAATTCCAACATATTCGTCAGGCTTCTGGGCTTTTCCGTGCTCGTATGCTTTCCAGACTCTTCAAAAGAGCATCATCTCATTTAATTCAGACGCGAGGGCTTTGTGATCCAAATCGAGTGAGCTGCTAGTAAGAATAAACCAAGAAGACGGAAATGTAAACTTATTCATGGGATTTATAGGCTTTCTGGTACTCGTATGCCGTCCAAATTGCTAGCTTGTTCCGAGCCCCGGAACATCGAGCGGATATTGTCTCGCTTTGAATTTGGTGCAAGTTCTCTGTGACCCTGACAGAGTGAGTTGCGTGGAAGAAACAACCAAGAAGATGGAAAACCAATTCAAACGTATTCGTCTGGCCAACAGGTTTTCCCGTGCTCGTATGCCTTCTAGACTGCTAGCTTGTCTCAGCGTCAAAAAGGCATGGTCTCGCTTTTAATTCAACGGAAGTATTCTGTAATCCTATTTGAGTGAGTTGCTGGAAGATGCAAACATATTTTTTGGGCCTCCGGGTTTTCCCGTGCTCGTATGCCTTCCAGACTTGTAGTTTGATCTTAGTGTTAAAAGGGCATCGTCTCGTTTGATTTAGATGAAGGAGCTTTGTGATCCTAATCCAGTGAGCTGCTGCTAAGAAACAACCAACAAGACGGAAATTTAAACATATTTGTCAGGCCTACATGCTTTCCCTTGCTCGTATCTTTTCAGACTGCTAACTTGTTCTTGCCGCCGGAGTAACGAGAGGGCATCGTCTCGCTTTTAATTTTATGCAAGCACTCTATGATCCAAATATAGTGAGTTGCCGGGAAGAAACGACCAAAAAGACGAAAAACCAAATCAGCCTACGAGCTTTCCTGTGCTCGTATGCCTTCTAGACTGCTGGCTTTCTCTTAGCTCTGATAGGGCATTGTCTCACTTTTAAGTCGGTGTAGCGCTCTGTGATCTTAATAGAGTGAGCTGTTAGTAAGAAACGACCAAGAGGACAGAAAATTAAACACATTTTTCAGGCCAACGAGCTCGTATTCTTTCAAGACTGCTTCCTTGTTTTTAGTAACAGAGCATCAAGAGGATGTCGTCTCACTTTGAATTCAGGTGCGAGTGCTCTGTGATATTAGAATAGTGAGTTGCCGAGAAGAAACGAAAGAAAGAAGACGAAAAAAATTACGTATTTGTCGGAAAAAAACGTATTTGTCGAGCCTACGAGCTTCCCTGTGCTCGTATGCCTTCTACTGCTGGCTTTCTCTTAGCTCTGATAGGGCATTGTCTCACTTTTAAGTTAATGTAGCCCTCTGTTAGCTTAATAGAGTGAGCTGTTAGTAAGAAAAAACTAAGAAATCAAAAACAATTTTCAGGCTTTTCAGTGCTCGTATTCTTTAAATACTGCTTACTTGTTCTTAGTAACAGAGCATCAAGAGGATATCGTCTCACTTTGAATTTGGTGCGAGTGCTCTGTGATATTAATTTAGTGAGTTGCCAGGAAGAAACGATCAAGAGCCCGGAAAACAAATTCAAACTTCTATGTCGGGCCTAAGGGCTTCCCGCACTCGTATGCCTTCCAGACTGCTAGCTTGTTCTTAGCATCTAGAGGGCATTGTTTTGTTGGATTAAGATGCAAGCGCTCTGTGATCCTAACCGAGTGAGCTGCTAGGGGGAAACGACCAAAAAGACGGACATTTAAACATATTTGTGGAGCCTACGGGCTTCGCCGTGCTCGTATGAAGTCTGAACTGCTAGCTTGTTCTGAGGACATCGTCTCGCTTTAAATTTGATGCAAGCGCTCCGTGATTTTAACAGAGAGAGCTGCTGCTAAGAAACGACCATGAAGACAAAAAACATATTCAAACCTATTCACCGAGCTTACAGGTTTTATGGTGCTCGTATGTTTACTTGTTGTTAGCCCCAGAGTGTGGATTTTTGCATCATAATCGAATGCTGGCGCACCAAATAGACTAAGACGCTAATAAGAAACGACCAAAAAAACATTTCAAACGTATTTGTTGAGTCTACTGGTTTTCTCGTGCTCGTATACCCTCCGGGACGCGAGCTTATTCTCGGTGTCAGAAGGGCACGGTCTCGCTTTTAATTCAACTCTCGTCCCTTTAGCCTAGCTAGCGTAAAAATGATGCACGTTAGCCCCCTCCCCTGCCCCCCTCCCCCCTGCAGGGTACAAAAGCAACAAAGTAATTCTCTGCTCGCGCTGATTCTTTGGCCCTCGGACGTCGGGATCAAAAGCTCGATTCCGATTGGTCGAGGACTTAGCCGAGTGGCGCTCGTTATTTTGCTGTTTGTTTTGATTTAAAAGCGGCTGCCAGCTACTAGCATGACGGAAAATGTAGCGGCTAAAGCTTCAATGGCTCCGTGGATGAAGCCTGACCTTCAGAATAAAAGCATTTCAAATGAAAATCAGTCATGTTTTGTAAATAAGACATTTTTAAAAGACCCCAGGATACGTCATTAGTTTCAAAGTTAAATGATTGCATGGCATCGGAGAAAAAAAACATTCGAATCATAAAATACTATATAGGAAGTATGAACGTAGCAGTATAAATAAATACACATGGAAAAGAAAAAAGAAATTTTGATTTACCTTTGACTTGAGATGGTCGGGCGGAGTAGCGGGTGGATGCAGAGGGGGAGGATACTGTGGATTCCAATTAAAACTTGTATGACTTTGCATGTGAAATATTTTGTATTTTGTTGCATAGTGAGGAATATGCACTATCAAGGGGCAAAAAAAAAAAAAAAAAACACCTTTTCCCAAGTAAAAATTTTGTAATGTAGAGATGCTGTATCCTGAGTAATATAAATATACATACATGTATAAATATACATATACATATGCATATATATATATACATATGCATATATATATATATATATATACATATGCATATATATATATATATATATATGCATATATACATATGCATATATACATATGCATATATATATATATATATATATATATATATATATATATATATATATATATATATACATATGCATATATATACATATGCATATATATAAATATACATATATATATATATATACATACATACATACATGTATATACATACATACATGTATATACATGTATATACATACATACATGTATATACATACATACATGTATATACATACATACATACATGTATATACATACATACATACATACATACATACATACATACATGTATATACATACATACATACATACATGTATATACATACATACATGTATATACATACATACATGTATATACATACATACACGTATATACATACATACACGTATATACATACATACATGTATATACATACGTACATACATGTGTATACATACACACATGTATATACATACATACATTCATACATGTATGTACATACATACATACATACACGTATATACATGCATACATACATACACGTATATACATGCATACATACATACACGTATATACATACATACATACACGTATATACATACATACACGTATATACATACATACATACATGTATATACATACATACATACATGTATATACATACATACATACATACATGTATATACATACAAACATGTATATACATACATACATTCATACATGTATGTACATACATACATTCATACATGTATATACATACACACACACGTATATACATACATACATACACACACACATATATACATATACATACACACACACATATATACATATACATACACACACATATATACATATATACAGGGAGTGCAGAATTATTAGGCAAATGAGTATTTTGACCACATCATCCTCTTTATGCATGTTGTCTTACTCCAAGCTGTATAGGCTCGAAAGCCTACTACCAATTAAGCATATCAGGTGATGTGCATCTCTGTAATGAGAAGGGGTGTGGTCTAATGACATCAACACCCTATATCAGGTGTGCATAATTATTAGGCAACTTCCTTTCCTTTGGCAAAATGGGTCAGAAGAGGGACTTGACAGGCTCTGAAAAGTCAAAAATAGTGAGATATCTTGCTGAGGGATACAGCACTCTTAAAATTGCCAAGCTTCTGAAGCGTGATCATCGAACAATCAAGCGTTACATTCAAAATAGTCAACAGGGTCGCAAGAAGCGTGTAGAAAAACCAAGGCGCAAAATAACTGCCCGTGAACTGAGAAAAGTCAAGCGTACAGCTGCCAAGATGCCACTTGCCACCAGTTTTGCCATATTTCAGAGCTGCAACATCACTGGAGTGCCCAAAAGCACAAGGTGTGCAATACTCAGAGACATGGCCAAGGTAAGAAAGGCTGAAAAACGCCCACCACTGAACAAGACACACAAGCTGAAACGTCAAGACTGGGCCAAGAAAAATCTCAAGACGGATTTTTCTAAGGTTTTATGGAGTGATGAAATGAGAGTGAGTCTTGATGGGCCAGATGGATGGGCCCGTGGCTGGATCGGTAAAGGGCAGAGAGCTCCAGTCCGCCTCAGACGCCAGCAAGGTGGAGGTGGGGTACTGGTATGGGCTGGTATCATCAAAGATGAGCTTGTGGGGCCTTTTCGGGTTGAGGATGGACTCAAGCTCAACTCCCAGTCCTACTGCCAGTTTCTGGAAGACACCTTCTTCAAGCAGTGGTACAGGAAGAAGTCCGCATCCTTCAAGAAAAACATGATTTTCATGCAGGACAACGCTCCATCACACGCATCCAAGTACTCCACAGCGTGGCTGGCAAGAAAGGGTCTAAAAGAAGAAAAACTAATGACATGGCCTCCTTGTTCACCTGATCTGAACCCCATAGAGAACCTGTGGTCCCTCATCAAATGTGAGATTTACAAGGAGGGAAAACAGTACACCTCTCTGAACAGTGTCTGGGAGGCTGTGGTTGCTGCTGCACGCAATGTTGATCGTGAACAGATCAAAGCACTGACAGAATCCATGGATGGCAGGCTTTTGAGTGTCCTTGCAAAGAAATGTGGCTATATTGGTCACTGATTTGTTTTTGTTTTGTTTTTGAATGTCAGAAATGTATATTTGTCAATGTTGAGCTGTTATATTGGTTTCCCTGATGAAAATAAATAATTGAAATGGGTATACATTTGTTTTTTGTTAAGTTGCCTAATAATTATGCATAGTAATAGTCACCTGCACACACAGATATCCTCCTAAAATAGCTAAAACTAAAAAAGCCCCACTCCAACTTCCAAAATATTCAGCTTTGATATTAATGAGACTTTTGGGTTCATTAAGAACATGGTTGTTGTTCAATAATAAAATTAATCCTCAAAAATACAACTTGCCTAATAATTCTGCACTCCCTGTATACACATACACACACATATACATATATATATACACATACACACACATATACATATATATACACATACACATACACATATATATATATATATATATATATTATGGTGTGGTATAGTATTGGTATAGTATAGTATAATATACCGGTAGTATGGTGTGGTATATAATAGTATAGTATAGTATAGTATAGTATAGTATAGTGTAGTATAATTTAGTATAGTATGGTCTGGTATGGTATGCTAAAGTATAGTATAGTATAGTATAGTATGATAATGTATAGCATAGTATCGTATAGTACAGTGGGGAAAATGCTCTAGAGAGGGGCTGAAAACATAATATTCAGCATACTAATCAAAATATTGTATATAACCTGGGGGTGTACTGTATATATATATATATATATATATATATATATACTGTATATACAAATGTATTTATAAACAAAAGAGGGTCTGAAAACATCTTCTCCCACGCGGTAAATTGAAAATGCCTTATCCCGGGGGTATTCCAAAAGCCTTAAAAATCTAGAAAAAATTCCGACTTTAAACGAAGTCAGAACCGAATCGTTGACGGAATCGTCGGTCCGCAAACTCCTCCGTCTCCGCCACTAAAAAGCCGACCGTCGAGCCGATAAACGCTCCGTCTCCGACCTCCCCTGAGTTATTTCTGCTTTATTTTCCTCTGGCGGCTGTAATTCGTCTTCATCAGCCATTATGGACATTCCGTGGAAAGGAAAATATGAAATTTTTCAGAAAGTGGCAGATCCAATTTGAGCGCTTTCCCTCAGGTGGCCCTCTTTTCCATTTTGGGGTGCACTGACCCTCGACTCGTCCGACACTCCCCACAAAAGATTGCGAAGCGGATTTGAGTGGGAGTCCAGATAGAAACAAAAAAAGGAATGCTCCCCCTTTTCTGAGATGTTAAGGGAGGAGACGAGAGGGACCCCGGGGGCCCGAAATGTAAATGGGAGTCGGCACGGAACATGAAAGGCTGAGGACTGTCAAGACCGTCTTGTCCCTGAGCTCCCTGCTCCCGACGTTCATCAGCAACATGCATACGTGCAATTGTTCTGTACTATTGCCATTGTCGATATACACCTCTTCTAAAGTACCGTAAATTCCGGACTATAAGCCTCTACTTCATCCCCAAACTTTCAACCCTGCGGCTTATTCAGTGAGTGTCATGTCCAGCATGGTCGCCGTGGCAAAACAAAGCCTGCAATTGGCCGAAAAAGATGTGTCAATCATCAGTTGAATCGATCACTATTGGCTAAAGTTATTTGGAGGTAAAGGGGGCGGATCCTTTTTATCATTTACAGGCTGGCATAGGCTAAAGCGGCAAAACAAGGCCTACAATTGGCCGAAAAATATGTGTCAATCATCAGTTGAATCGATCACTATTGGCTAAAGTTATTTGGAGGTAAAGGGGGCGGATCCTTTTTATCATTTACAGGCTGGCATTGGCTTAAACGGCAAAACAAGGCCTACAATTGGCCGAAAAATATGTGTCAATCATCAGTTGAATCGATCACTATTGGCTAAAGTTATTTGGAGGTAAAGGGGGCGGATCCTTTTTATCATTTACGGGCTGGCATTGGCTTAAACGGCAAAACAAGGCCTGCAATTGGCCGAAAAATATGTGTCAATCATCAGTTGAATCGATCACTATTGGCTAAAGTTATTTGGAGGTAAAGGGGGCGGATCCTTTTTATCATTTACAGGCTGGCATTGGCTTAAACGGCAAAACAAGGCCTACAATTGGCCGAAAAATATGTGTCAATCATCAGTTGAATCGATCACTATTGGCTAAAGTTATTTGGAGGTAAAGGGGGCGGATCCTTTTTATCATTTACAGGCTGGCATTGGCTTAAACGGCAAAACAAGGCCTGCAATTGGCCGAAAAATATGTGTCAATCATCAGTTGAATCGATCACTATTGGCTAAAGTTATTTGGAGGTAAAGGGGGCGGATCCTTTTTATCATTTACAGGCTGGCATAGGCTAAAGCGGCAAAACAAAGCCTGCAATTGGCCGAAAAAGATGAATGTGAATAGCAAGTCTGGTTGTCTACGGCATAGAGCAGGGTTGTCAAACATGCGGCCCGGGGGCCGGATCAGGCCCGCTAGGGGATTGAATCCGGCCCGCGAGACGACGCTCAGAGAAGCGCAAGAGAAAAAACGAGCTGCAGGTTGAAATAGGTCCACTTGATGTTGCCAAAGCCAGGTGCCTCTCACAAAGACACTGTAGTTGTATTTCTTTCTCTCTCTCTCTGTCTCTCTGCCTCTCTCTCTTGCACTTTCTGTGTCTGTCTCTCTTTTTCTCTTTCTTTGTTTCTCTTTGTCTCTTTTTGTCTTTTTACTTTCTTTTGCTCGATCTTCCTTTTCTCTCATTATCTCTCTCTCTAGGTTTCCCATTCTCTCCTTCTTCCATTCTCTCTTTCTCTCCTTTTTTTCTCTCCTTCTCTCTATTTCTCTTTGGATATCTTTCTTTCTCTCTCATACTACCCCTGTCTCATTAATTATCTTTAGCTCTCGTCTCTCACGTCTCTCTCACGTCTCTCTCACGTCTCTCTCTCTCTCTCTGTCTCTCTCTCTGTCTCTCTCTCTCTCTCTCTCTCTCGTCCCACCCTCTCTCTTTTTCTCTCCTTCGTTTTGTCTTATTTTTTTGTAAATATTTGACTCTCCTGGATTTACTACAGTCACGGATATAAGAGGACCATGGTTGCGGATTATTATTGAACACAACGACTTCGGTGAGCTACTCCGGCTATATATTTTCCCTGTATCTTGTTTCAGACTGAACTCGAAGTTTCTGTGATAAGTGGTGCAGATAATGAATGGAATGGAGTGTCTATTTTTAAATTAAACTCAATTCCAAGTGTTTATTGTCATATGCCCCCTGGGCACCGGCTGTAGCAGATCGTCTAATTTGCGTGTGTGCTTCTTAAGGGCGGGTTGTGGGTATTGCCGGTTGCTGGTTCATTGCGTTTTTTGTTCTGCATTGATCTGTTCTGTTTGACTTGTGGAAACCTGTGTTTGCCCGTTGTGAGTATAAGCCTGTTTTGTGAGTATTCCTAGTCTGAGTTCCGATTTGCCTGTAAGCCTGTTTTTGTTTTGTTTTGTCCCTGAGTGTTGGACAACTTTTATTTTGCTAAATAAAAGTAACTGGTCGTTACGTGATTGAGTTCATCCTTCCTGCCTCCTGCCTCCGATCTGGTCCGGTCCCGTGACATGTGGCCGATTTGTGTAATTTTTCTAAAGGCTGTCAGCGGCGCTCGAGTACAAACGGTAAGATTTAGACCGGTGGAATATATGCGCCGAGGAAGACTGCAATTTCTTAGCTTCTGCGCAAATTAAATTAGCGTAGAAATATCCTCACCATGCAAATTGCAAAAAGAAAGGCACATGACGCAGCTTTCAACTAAATTCAATCGAACAGTCCGATAAAGAAGGAAACTTTACTTTGCGAGCGTGTTGATAGCGAGTTTTTGAATAAGGGGAGCGTGGGACGACGTCTATATGACATAGTCTCTTTCCCATACTTGGGAAAACGACTTTGATGACGTCAGTTCTGAGGAGGAAGATGAGGACGGTTTACCATGATTTTTACAAGTACGGTATGTTTTTTTTTAATAGAACCGTTTACTGTGTTGCGAGCGAGTTGCTAGCGTGTTGCTACCATTAACTGCCCTGTCACAGGCACGGTTTGGGATGAAAGTTATCTTATTATTATTAAAGCTTTGAAAACTGTCTCGGTGTACTGTTTTTCCTTGTAAATATGTGTAACCATGTATAATATGTAGTTGCAACTGTATATTTTTGTAATGTATTTATTTCAGACACTTATTCTGATATGTTTTGCACGGGCGAATAAAAAAGGAGGGGCGAAACAAACGAGGGGTGACGGGAAGTGGGGTTAAAGGTGAGACTTGTTTGTGGATGCGGCGGACAATAGTGGATATATATTTTTCCCACCCTTACCTTTGGAAATATACACTTTTTTTCCTTGGATTACTTTCAACGGGACCCGGACTCTGCAGGTCTGCATTAAACCTTAAGTACTGGTATCATTTTCCATTCATTTTGCCGCCTGTGATTTTTGGACTGTGTACTTTGATTCAGTTTCAATCGCGGGACTTAAAGTCGGGTTTGGGTTAATGTTGTGTTTGCGTTACATTTTTTTATTGTGGGCACATGCGGCTTATATACAGGTGCAGCTTGTGTAAGTACAAAATCGGTTTTCCTCTTAAAATTTGGTGGGTGCAGCTTATAATCAGGTGCGCTCTATAGTCCGGAATTTACGGTATTTGTCTTCTTTCTTTTGTTGGGAATTAAATATCAAAATGTACCGTTTACCAAATTAGTTGTCTGACTTCATTAACCAAACACAACCTACATTCACACAACAATTTATGCGCACTTGTTTCTTAAGGGAACAGATGAACAGGAAACAGACATTTTCACAGGGGGCAGATCTAATTTCATTAACAATTGAACTAAGTGTACTCCATCTTTGAGGTCACTGGCTTTGTCCCACTGGTCTGGCCGCTCGCTTGATCAGGCTTGGCTGCTGACTTGCCAAGGTTCTCCGGCTGCATGTTGAGCTAAGTCTTGGCCAGGACCGGCCAGGGCCTTGGTCCGGCTTTTTCTCTTGTTAGGACATCCCTCCTGCCTTGTGGCTGGCCAAAATCAGACTGCCCTTGTGAGGTGAGACGCGTAACAGCACTCAGTTCCAATCTCCTGGGAGGGGCAGACCCCCTGTGGTGGAGCGTTCACGGCAACCTTTGATGCGCAAACAAAGCTAACGCCCACGTAAGCTTGAGGTCACCAACGTTCCCCTTCTGGATCTTCTGGGAAACACCAGAAATCCTGATTCCATCAACCACAACAATATGTCCTGGTCCAGAGGCGGCAAAGTAGCCCCCAACCATCACAATCCCCCCACCATGCTTTACTGTCTTCTTGCCATTTTGACACCAGCCGTAACGGGATGCACACTGAAGAGTTGTATTCATTTGACTATAAAGGATTTTATACAATCGAATACAAATTATATTTAATGCAAAAGATATTCACTGGCTGGGCTGTGGTGCGAGGTCAGGGCACCCTGGCGGAAAATGATGTTTACAGAAACGGCGGGAACGGGACGTAAGGCTGATAAGATAATCAGGACAACCAGACACAGAAAGGCCCGTAGAAACGCTCTGTGTTGTTTTGAGTATTCCAGACATCGCGACGCCCAGGGGCGGCTTCCTTAGCACGCCCATGGGAGGAGTCGGCAGGCCATTATGCGGGGAGAAGATGGCCAATAGGAGAGAGCTAAAGGACTTGAGAAAAAGGCTTCCAACAGACGACACTAATTCGGTCGTTTTCGATGAAGTACACTTAGTTGAATTTTTAGGGAAAAAAAATCTGCCCCCGTGTGGAAATGTCGGCTTTCTTGGTCATCTTTTCCCTCAAGAAACGAGCGCGCATAGATTGTTGGGTGAACGTAAGTTGTGTTTGGTTCATGGAGTCAGAAAACTCATTCGAACAATTTGGTAAACGCTACATTTTGATATTTAATTCCCAACAACACCTTCCAAAAAAATGTCTCATCAGTTGACAGAATGTTTCTCCCAAGGTTTTGAGGATAATCAAGATGTGTTTTGGGCAACTGTGAGACGTCTCTTTGTGTTCTTGCTTGGGAATTTTCCCAACACTGACCTTAACTGGGGCTCATTCATTCAGTCTTCTTCAACTAAGAGGTAGATGTCTCATCTCATCTCATTAGCTACACCGCTTATCCTCAGTAGGGTCGCGGGGGGGCTGGAGCCCATCCCAGCAATCATCGGGCAGTGGGCAGGGGACACCCTGAACTGGTTGCCAGCCGATCGCAGGGCACACGGGGACAGACAACTCACTCGCTCATTCACACCTAGGGACAATTTGGACCGGCCAATTCACCTGAAATGCATGTCTTTGGAATGTGGGAGGAAACCGGAGTGCCCGGAGGAAACCCACGCAAGCACGGGGAGAACATGCAAACTCCGCACAGGAAGTCTGGAGCTGGATTTGAACCCACGCAGGAGGTTCCCAAGACATGAACTGTGCCGCACATGCGCTAACCACTGCGCCGCCGTGCTGCCCAAGACGTAGATGTATTTCTGGCAAAATCTTCCTTTCGGTGAGAATTAGTCGAGCGACAACGTTCGAAAAGGTATCTAATTGTCGGTTAGGAGTAAATCGAAAAGATGTGGGTATTAGCGGCCATTGCCAAAAAAGCACTCGGCGCTAATGAAAGACATTAGCATCCTTAAAGTGACGGCGGACGCCTTTTATAACCGACTTACACTTTCGTAATATTAGCTCTCTCGTCTTTTTCACTCTGAGGAAATTGGCCTCTTCAGAAAATGAGAATATACTCCTTTATTTAGTATAATACATGCAAAAACATTTCGGAATTATATTTAATTTTTTAACGTTGTAATACTGTGGTGAAAACGTCAATATTCCATCCCAAAATATCGGAATAACAGGAAAAAGTAGACTATGAGAGGGTATGGGAGAGCAAGACGTGGTCGGGGTCGCAGACGAGTCCTAAGCCAGAACAGGAGAGTAGACGTAGTCGGGGACAAAAGGGGTCGTAAGCCGGGACCGGAGAGCTGACGTGGTCAGGATCAAAACAGGTCGTAGCCGGAGACAAACCGGAGCAAAACCAAGAAGGAAGGGAGTCAGGGTTGAATAAGGCTTGCCTAGTGTAGACTGAGGTTTGCAGACGGACTGACAACAGGGGATTGACAGGACTGGGTTCAAATACTGACAGGGAGCCGATCCGAACTCGCGGCGGTAGGGAAAAAATGTTATGTAATAAGTAAATATTGCTTAATAATATGTCAAGAACCGGAACTGGATCAGGACCCAAACGCGTGATGTTTCTCACACAAGCCTTTTCTTTTACAGGAAATGGAGAGTCGTGCACGTTAGGCAGCGGTCTGGCGTGAAATGACAGGAACCAGAGGCCGATGTGATCAATTCTAACTGCCTGAGTTGATATTGCACGGATGGGGTCGATACCGGACAGACAGGATAGATAATGAAACAGGATAGCGAAATTTAACAGGACAAACTAGACGGGAACAAAACGGGAAACCGATATTAAACAGGACAAAAATAAATGGGAACAATACCGGACAGGAAATGCCAACAGGAAACAGGACCGAGTCAAAACTCACGTCTTGCGGGGCAGAGGTTCGTTGACCGACTGACCAAGGAAGAGTGAGAGCAGTGTGCTTAAATAGACGGAAAAACAATCTGACAACAAGCCGCAACTGGGCCAATTGGAGTCCATGGCAACCGTGACAATATTAAACTTTAAAAATAATAAAGAACTTGATCACATTTGATCGCAATATAAAGCGCACCTGATTATAAGGCTCACCTTCACAAATGATATCGTTTTTATATAATATTTTCGACCTTTTCTAGCACACTACTGTATGTTAGGACAAAAATATGTAATGTTTTGTAGCTCTCTGTGGGAAAAGTGATGTAATAGGTAAATATTGATTAATAATTTGTCAGGAACCGGAACTGGATCAGGACCCAAACGCGTGACGTTTCTCACACAAGCCTTTTATTTTACGGGAAATGGGGAGTCATGCACGTTAAAAAGCCGGTGTGGCGTGGAAGGACAGGAAGCCAGAGGCCGACGAGATCGATACCACTTGCCCGAGTAGATATCGGACGGGTTATCGAGTGGCGGGAATTTTGTGTTGCTCACGTCGTCGCGTCTACTAGATTGTTTCAGATTCCTACTTTAGCAGAATTCTGGATTGAGACTTTTTATCTTGAAAAGTTTCGGGTAAGTATCTCGGACGATTGGCGCAAGGTAAGTGCCGCGCACAATTGTTTTTACAGTCGGAAGCTGCTGCCGATCGTTGTTGAAGGATATCCCCTCCCACGGCTGCTAGGACGGTCTTGGCATCCGACGCTTACAAGTAAGTATGGGTTGCTGTAAAGGTTGCTCCCGTGTCCGTAGGCAGGTTGCCCTTCTAGAGGGACGTGTCCGTGAGCTAGAGCAGTTTAAACGGAAAATGTTAGGTGCCTCGGACACCACTGCTAGCGTGGGTTGTAGCGAACCTGCTAGTCCGGTTAGCATTAGCCCTAAACGGCATGCTAATCGCGGTGAGCCAATTCAGACGCATAACAAGTTCAGCCCCCTAGCTAGTCCCACTCCACCCCGGTCTACTGGCTCCCGCACCCTAGTTATAGGTGACTCCATCACCCGTAACATAAAGCTTAGCACCCCAGCCACGGTTATGTGTATTTCTGGGGCCAGAGCACCCGACATTGAGGCTAATTTGAGGGAGCTGACGAGCAAACCTAGACACCAGGACAGGGCTAGCTACACCGATATAGTCATTCACGTCGGCTCCAATGATACTAGAATGAGACAATCTGAGATTACAAAGAAAAATATTGCTAGGACCTGTAATCTCGCCAGAAAGATGAGTCGGCATCGAGTAATTGTCTCTGGCCCCTTGCCTGCGAGAGGCAATGATGAGAGGTTTAGCAGACTAGTCTCGCTAAACCGATGGCTGGCAAGTTTTTGCAATCAGAAGGGATTTAGGTTTGTGGATAACTGGCCTGCTTTCTGGGGCCGACCTGACCTGCTGAGGAGAGACGGCCTTCACCCTAACTGGGAAGGTGCTCTCACTCTTTCTAAAAATATAGATTACTGTTTAAGCCTTCCATGACAGGATACACTAGTGCAGGCCAGGTCACAGGTGATTAGTGAACCTGTTACCATGGGTGTGGAGTCTGTAACGCTAGAGCTAACTAGCGCTATGCTAGATTCATGCAATTCACATAGTTTTTGTAGTTTAGAGTGTTCTACTGACTGCACCATACACCCTGATTTATACTATTCTATAGCATCTTCTTCTGTGCCTCTTACCTCTGTTTCTCCCTTGTTAGGTGAGGAGGGAGAAGAAATAACATTATTTTCTACCAATAGTCATCCTGCTACTCCACCGGTCAACAATATTCCTGTGGTATGGAATTCGGGCCGCATCTGCCGTCATGCAAGGCACAAGACCCGGGACCGGCAGTCGAATCCTGTGGTGGTTACCACTAAGGTGCAAAACTCGCGAAGGGTTTCAGCTCAGTCCACAGTGCTGAAGCTTGGCCTTCTTAATATTAGATCACTAGCCTCCAAAGCTTTACTTGTTAATGACCTTATTAATGAACACAATCTTAACCTTATTGGCCTTTGTGAGACCTGGTTGAAACCAAATGAGTTTGTAGTGTTAAATGAGGCTTCTCCCCCTAACTTTGTGAGTGCGCACTTGGCACGACCATGCAAAAAAGGTGGAGGTGTTGCTCTTATATCGGAAAATAGGTTGAAATTTACTTCTAATACCCCTACTAGTTTTAAAACGTTTGAAGCACTTGTTATGAGGTCCTTAATGTCAACACCAATTTATGTAGTTGTTGTGTATCGCCCACCTGGACCATACTCAAATTTTTTGGAAGAATTTTCTGATTTGTTAACAGACTTAGTTACGTATGCGGATAATGTTGTAATTATTGGTGATTTTAATGTTCACATAAACTCCCCATCAAATTCACTTGCAATTGCATTTAAGTCACTGATGGATACATTTGGTTTCAATCAAATAGTTGATGTGCCAACTCATAAAGATGGGAACACTCTAGATCTTGTCCTGACCCGTGGCGTTGTAGCCTCAAATGTTACAGTGTTACCGTATCCTAATGCCATCTCTGATCACTATTTTGTTAAATGTGAGGTGTTGTTTAATGTTTACTGTGATAAGGAAAATATAGGCTTTAGCAGTCGCAATATCCGCCCTAAAACGGTGTTAGCCTTAAAAGAATTATTACCTACGGTAACTGCAGCCTTCCCTTCGTACACTGGGTCTGTTGACTCACTTACAAACAACTTCAATACTGCTTTGGTAAATGTTCTTGATTCTGTGGCGCCCCTAAAGTATAAATTCCGACCCAAGAAGAATACACCTTGGTTTACTGAAGAAACTAGGTTACTCAAACAAAGTTGCAGAAAAATTGAACGAAAATGGCGCACTACTAAGCTGGAGGTTTTTCGACTGGCCTGGTGTGACAGTTTGCTGAAATATAAAGTAGCTCTTGCCTCAGCTAAAGCTTCGTATTTCTCTAAGATTATTGTTGAACATAAGAATAATCCAAAATTTTTATTTGACACAGTGGCGAAACTTACCAGACAACAACTTAACCCAAATGGTTGCACTCATTCTGCTAATGACATTATGGAATTTTTTAATAAAAAGATTCAACTAATCAGGAATGAAATTTTAAAAGAACGCTCTGTTTCCTCCTCCTATATCAAAGATGTGGAGGTGCTAGGTATGGACTGTGTCAGCGGTTGTTTAGAAACATTCTCCAGTTTCAATGAATTGTCCCTTGATAATCTAACACAGATGGTCAGTAGGGCCAAACAAACTACGTGCCTGCTTGATCCGTTTCCAGCTTCACTGGTAAAGGATCTGTTTGAGATCTTAGGACCATCAGTTTTAAATATTATTAATATATCGCTATCCTCGGGTATTGTTCCTGTAGCCTTCAAGTCTGCCGTCATTAAACCCACGCTTAAGCGACCTAACCTTGACCCAGAAAGCCTAGGTAATTATAGGCCAGTGTCAAATCTGCCATTTCTTGCGAAATTACTTGAAAAGGTCGTTGCACAGCAGCTAAATGACTACATGTCAGAAAATAACCTTTTTGAAACTGTCCAGTCAGCATTTAGAGCAAATCATTCTACTGAGACAGCCCTTGCAAAAGTAACCAATGATCTCCTTTTAACAATAGATTCTGGTGCCTCATCAATGTTACTGCTGCTGGATCTCAGCGCTGCTTTTGATACGGTCGACCACAACATATTATTGATTCGTCTAGAACGCATTGGTATCTCAGGAACTGTACTCTCGTGGTTTAGGTCCTACCTGTCAGACAGGATGCAATGTGTTAACTATGGCAATATGACCTCTAAACAATCTAATGTCCCTTGTGGTGTTCCTCAAGGCTCTGTACTTGGCCCCCTTCTTTTTAGTATTTATATGATCCCGCTTGGTGACATTATCCGCAAGTATAATATTAGTTTCCATTGCTATGCAGATGACACTCAACTGTATGTGCCACTGGAAAAAACTGGACATTTAAGTTTTAGAAATCTGGAGGATTGCCTTACTGAGATTCAAAGATGGATGTCAAATAATTTTTTACGCCTTAACCCAGAAAAAACTGAAATGTTGAGTATTGGTCCAGCTCACTGTCGTCATTTGTTTTCAAACATTACCCTGAACCTAGACAAATGTAATATCACCCATAGTGACTCGGTCAAAAATCTAGGTGTTATATTTGATCCTAATCTGTCGTTTCAGTTACATGTGAAAAATATTACTAGAATAGCTTTCTACCACCTCCGTAATATTGCGAAGATTCGTTCAATGCTGTCCCAATCAGATGCAGAGATTTTAATTCATGCGTTTATTACTTCTCGGCTTGATTACTGTAATGTATTGCTTTCTGGTCTCCCGATGTCTAGCATTAAAAGTTTGCAGCTGGTTCAGAATGCGGCAGCTAGACTTTTGACTAAGACTAAAAAGTTTGAGCATATTACACCTGTATTGGCCAACTTGCACTGGCTCCCAGTCCACTTAAGATGTGACTTTAAGGTTCTCTTATTAACATATAAATGTTTGCATGGGCTTGCACCCTCTTATCTCTCTGATTTGATTTCCCCCTATGTTCCTGCACGGAGTCTGCGCTCGGAAAATGCCGGTCTACTTGTGATTCCGAGAGCCAAGAAGTCTGCGGGCTCGAGAGCGTTCTCCATCCGGGCCCCGGTGTTGTGGAATGCCCTGCCTCTGGAGATAAGATCTGCAACCTCAACGGAAGTTTTTAAATTGAGGCTTAAGACACACTTCTATTCCAAAGCATATGATTGATGCCCACCTCGTATTCTGTTTTGTCCTGTCTTTTTCTGAGGCCTGCCTGGCTGATACGAAGGAGAAGGATGATTTGGGATGGGTCAGCGGACCGGGGTCTGACCTGCAGCATGTCAACCCCTGCATTTACCAGCTGGCGTCGTCGTTGATGTCATGCTCTTTCCGGACATTTTCAACATCTTACCTAGTGTTTACTATTCTGTGTACAGTAATGCTAATTGTAATTCACCCTGTTCAATCCTGGAAGGGGGATTACCACATGTGAGGTCCTTTCTCAAGGTTTCTCTTTTCTCCTCACACTGAGGTTTTTGAGTTTTTCCTTGCCCGCATGCTGGTTTGCTAGTTTAAGATCAGGTAATTGTGTAATTTTGTAACTGTAATCCTGTGCAGTCCTTTGAGACATTTTTGTGATTAAGGGCTATATAAATAAATTTGACTTGACTTGACTTGACTTGATACAGGACAGGACGGGGCAGACAGGATAGATAATGAATCGATATTAAACAGGACAACAATAAACGGGGACAATACCGGACTGGAAATACCAACAGGAAAAACGGACAGAGTCAGAACCCACGTCTTGCAGAGCGGAGGTCCGTTGACGGACTGACAAAATAAGAGAGAAACATGGTCGGAGTCAGAAACGAGTCGTATTTCGCGACGGGACAGCAGACGTGGTCGAGATCAAAACAGGTCCTAGCGGGAGACAAACAGGAGCCAAAAACGGGGCAGGCGTGAGTCAGGGTCGAAAAAGGGCTTGTCGTGCAAAAACAGAGATTCGCAGATGGTCAGAAGCCACTATGCGTCAGAAGCCATGTCTTGCGGGGCAGAGGTTCGTTGACGGACTGACAAAGTAAGAGAGATACGTGGTCGGGGTCAGAAACGAGTCGTAATTCGGGACGGGAGAGCAGACGCAGTCGAGATCAAAACAGGTGGTTGCGGAAGACAGACAGGAGCCAAAAACGGGGCAGGCGTGAGTCAGGGTCGAAAAAGGGCTTGTCGTGTAAAAGATTCGCAGATGGTCATAAGCCACGATGAGTCAGAAGAAACGTCTTGTGGGGCGGAGGTTCGTTGAGGGACTGACAAAGTAAGAGAGAAACGTGGTCGGGGTCAGAAATGAGTCGTAATTCGGGACGGGAGACCAGACGTGGTCGAGATCAAAACAGGTCGTAGCGGGAGACAGACAGGAGCCAAAAACGGGACGGGCGTGAGTCAGGGTCGAAAAAGGGATTGTCGTGTAAAAACAGAGATTCGCAGATGGTCATAAGCCACGATGCGTCAGAAGCCATGTCTTGCGGGGCAGAGGTTCGTTGACGGACTGACAAAGTAAGAGAGAAACGTGGTCGGGGTCAGAAACTAGTCGTAATTCGCGACGGGAGAGCAGACACAGTCGAGATCAAAACAGGTGGTTGCGGAAGACAGACAGGAGCCAAAAACGGGGCAGGCGTGAGTCAGGGTCGAAAAAGGGCTTGTCGTGTAAAAACAGAGATTTGCAGATGGTCAGAAGCCGCGATGCGTCAGAAGCCATGTCTTGCGGGGCAGAGGTTCGTTGACGGACTGACAAAGTAAGAGAGAAACGTGGTCGGGGTCAGAAACGAGTCGTAATTCGGGACGGGAGAGCAGACGTGGTCGAGATCAAAACCGGTCGTAGCGGGAAACAGACACGAGCCAAAAACGGGACAGGCGTGAGTCAGGGTCGAAAAAGGGCTTGTCGTGTAAAAACAGAGATTCGCAGAGGGTCAGAAGCCACGATGCGTCAGAAGCCACCTCTTGAGGGGCGCAGGTTCGTTGACGGACTGACAAAGGAAGAGAGAGAGCACTGAATGAATTATGTTTCTAGTTGCAACAGCAAGTTTGTTATTTTTCGTTAAAGTGGAAGCTAGTGCCACTAAATATTTGCCGATTTTTCTCATGTTTGAAAGGCAGAGCAGCTTTCCCTCTCTCCATAAAGCATACATTCAATATACTAACCTGCAAATAAAGTCGAGCGGCCCCCAAAAATGGACCTTTTGACTCCTGCCAGGAAAAACCAAATGAAAAAGTCAAATCTCACCCAACAGCTTGAATATAATTTCAATTCTTAACCCCGGACACCTTCCAAAATCACCAATTCTATTTAGAGATTCAATGGAAAACAACCTTGTGGCCTCTCAATGGAAAATCCCACTACACTCAGAGTAAACTAACACAGTAGCGGATCATCGTTCTGAAGTGAGGATTGCAAATTGCTCTATAGCGGGGGATACAAAAATGTGTGAGTTGCCCCCACCGATATGTGTTGTGGGACCGACGACGAGTGCTAAAAAGCGCAAGGATGGATACAAACTAATGAGCCTTAAGGTGACCACACTAGATCATTTTCTCATTTTTACCCAGCTTTTGGAAAAGGAAAAAAGACGACAGAAATAAAGATTAAAAACAGAGAAGATGAAACAAAGTAAAAAAAGGATGAAAAGAACAAAGAAATAAAAAAAAGGAAAAAGGGGGAAAATAGAAGAAAGAAGAAAGAAAGAAGAGAGAAAAAACGAGAACAAAATATGAAAAGGAAATGAAAAATAGTAAAAGAAAAATGCAAATAAAAAAGCTAATCAAATAACATCTATAAAGAAAAGAACATGAAGGAGGATAAACAAAAAGAAGAACAAATAATGTGACTCAGCTGTGCCCGCTCATTTGGCGCCAAACCCCGCGGGTTCTGATTGGCTCTCCTGTTGTCAGTCCGTCTGCAAATCTCAGTGTATACTAGGCAAGCCTTTTTCGACCCTGACTCCCACCTGTCCCCTTTTTGCTCCTGTCTGTCTCTGGCGACGACCTGTTTTGCTCCTGACAACGTCTGTTCTCCCATCCCGTCTTACGACCTCTTTTTGTCCCCGACTACGTCTACTCTCCCGTTCTGGCTTATGACGCGTTTCCAACCCCGACCACGTCTTGCTCTCCCAGTCCCGGCTACCGACCAGTCGCTCGCTACGGAAGATCCACTTCCGTGTTCGGATCCCAGTCCGACTCCTAGAGCGACTTGCTTCCTGTGTGCAGCGATCACCAAATCGTGGGTGCAACCCTTTCCTTTCTTCCCAATAAAACTTAGAGAAACATAACACAACTGGGTCCTGTCTCTGTTCTGGTCTTGACACTTCTTTAAAGAGAAAACCACATCCTGAATCGTTCCTGAATATACCTATCCCGTTTTTACTCCCGTCTGTCTCCAGCTAAGACGTGTTTTGCTCCTGACCACGTCTGTTCTCCCATCCTGGCTAACGACCTCTTTTTGTCCCCAACTACGTCTACTCTCCCGTTCTGGCTTACGAACCGTTTCCAACCCCGACCACATCTTGCTCTCCCGGTCCCGGCTACCGACCCGTTTTTTCCGTCCCTGACACAGCTATCGCTCGCTACGAAAGATCATTGCTCCCGTCTGTCTCCGGCTAGGACCTGTTTTGGTCCTGACCACATCTGTTCTCCCGTCCCGGCTTATGACCTCTTTTTGTTCACAAATACGTCTACTCTCCCGTTCTGGCTTACGACTCGTTTCCAACCCCGACCACGTCTTGCTCTCCCAGATCTGTTCTTCCTTTCTGGCTTACGACTCGTTTCCGACCACGCCTTGCTCTCCACGTCCTGGCTACCGACCAGTTTTTCCGTCCCTGACACCGCCATTGTTCGCTACGGAAGATCCACTTCCGTTTTCGGATCACCAGCCGAGTACGAGAACGACTTGGTTCCCTCGCCCAGCGAACACCGGATCGTGGTAAAACTTGTGGTAAACGTTACGCAAACGGGTCCTGTTTCCGTCCCGGTTCTGACATTTTAATCGTATTCGATAGGACATTTGCCTCAGAAAAGAGTGCAACCGCCGCACCTATCGATTCACCGCGTATGAAAAACGAGCGTCTCGGCGATCGCATTTTTGAGGGGAATATTTTCTGCCGACTCGGCCGAAGATTTCAAAAGCGTTTTCGTCCCGCTTATGGATCGGACGATAACTAAAACATTTATCAAGCGCCTTCTTGACGGCTGACGCTAACAATCCGCTTACCACTGCCAGCCAGGGAGAAAAATGACACCCAGGAAAAAATTCACTCGTGAGTAAATAGGCTCTCCACCTCTCGGAGACCCCGGGATACGTTCACCCCGCCTTACGTGGTTTCCACGGGACAGTGCGGAACTGAATTTTGTTCCTGTCTCTCTCTGAACCCCTAGGATATGGCAACACTACTGTACAGCCCGGGATAAGAGGTTTTTTCAGACACTTTTTAGCCCCCGGGATATGCTTGCCCCGCCTTATGGAGGTTTTCACTATAGGGTGTGGAAAGAAATGTTTTTCTCTCTCCTATTTTAAACCCCCGGGATAACTGAAATATTTTTCTGTCTCTTTCTGGACCCCCGGGATATGGTGCGTCACAACTAGGACAGAATCAGGACCCAACTGCGCAACGTTTTCTTTTACACTCTTTTTTTCATTCTTTCTCTGAGTCTTTCTCTCTTTTTCTCTTTCTTTTCTCTCTCTCTTACAATATCTTTGTCCTTTGTTTCTCTTTCTTTTACACTGTATTTTCTTTCTCTCAGTCTTTCTCTCTTTATTTTATCTCTCTCTCTCTTTCAATATCTTTCTTCTTTGTTTCTCTTTCTTTTACACTCTTTTTTTCTTTCAGTCTGTCTCTCGTTTTCTCTTTCTTTTCTCTCTTTCAATATCCTTTTCCTTTGTTTCTCTTTTTTCACATTCTTTTTTTCTGTCTCTCAGTCTTTCTCTCTTTTTCCCTTTCTTTTCTCCCTCTCTTTCAATATCTTTGTCTTTTGTTTCTCTTTCTTTTACACTCTTTTTTCTCTCTCTCAGTCTTTCTCTCTTTTTCTCTTTCTTTTCTCCCTCTCTTTCAATATCCTTTGTCCTTTGTTTCTCTTTCTTTTACACTCTTTTTTTCTTTACCTTAGTCTTTTTCTCCTTTTCTCTTTCTTTTCTCTCTCTCTTAGAATATCTTTGTCCTTTGTTTCTCTTTCTTTTACACAGTTTTTTTTCTTTCCCTCAGTCTCTCTCTTTTTCCCTTTCTTCTCTCTCTCTCTCTCTCTCTCTCTCTCAATAGCTTTCTCCTTTGTTTCTCTTTCTTTTACACTCTTTTTTTTCTTTCAGTCTTACTCTCTTTTTCTCTTTCTTTTCTCTCTCTTTCAATATCCTTTTCCTTTGTTTCTCTTTCTTTTACACTCTTTTTTTCTTTCTCTCAGTCTTTCTCTCTTTTTCTCTTTCTCTTCTCTCTCCCTTTCAATATCTTTGTCCTTTGTTTCTCTTTCTTTTACACTCTTTTTTTCATTGTCTCAGTCTTTCTCTCTTTTCCCTTTAATTTATCTCTCTCTTTCAATATATTTGTCCTTTGTTTCTTTTTCTTTTACAGTCTTTTTTTCATCGTCTCAGTCTTTTTCTCATTTTTCTCTTTCTTTTCTCTCTCTTTCAATATCTTTGTCCTTTGTTTCTCTTTTTTGACACTCCTTTTTTTCTTTCTCTCAGTCTTTCTTTTTCACTTTCTTTTCTTTCTCTCTTTCAATATATTTCTCCTATGTTTCTCTTTCTTTTCCACCTTTTTTGCTTTTTCCCTGTCTTTCTCTCTTTTTCTCTTTCCTTTCTCTTTCTCTTTCAATATCTGTCTCCTTTGTGTCTTTCTTTTACACTCTTTTTTTCCTCTCAGTCTTTCTCTCCTTTTCTCTTTCTTTTTGCTCCTTCCCTCAATGTCTTTCGCTCTTTCTCTATCTCTCTTTTGCCTTTTCTTTCTTTGTGTTTTTTTCTCTCTCTACCTAAAACAATTAGCCGGTAAGAACACATAGTCCAAGACAAGTTCTTATTTTAGAAATGTATATGAAAACTAATTATTAACAAAAAGAAAAAAACTCGGGGCCTAGCCTTCCCGGGGGAGCGAGCGGCCCCTGGAAAAAAAACAGATGTGGCCCCCAGCAGGCGTATTGCGGTCCCGTGATCGATTGCTGTTTGCCTGGGAAAAAAAAATACTTAAGATTCTGCTGGTGCATAATGAGGAGGACGGCTACTGTCATTTTCTGTAATCCATAAAAGAAAAACACATTTTCGCTGACATTTCAAAATAAAATCCTGATTGCTCCTGTTTGTCTCCCGCTACAATCTGTTGGATATCGACCACGTCTGTTCTCCCGTCCCGAATAACGACCTGTTTTTTATATTGACCACGTCTACTCTCTGCAGCTTGTTTACAGATTGGCTCCCTGTCAGTATTTAAACTCTGTCCTCTCAGTCCCCTTTTGTCGGTCCGTCTGTGAATCGTTTTTCTTACACGTCAAGCCCTTTTTCACCTGCCCCGTTTTTTGCTCCTGTTTGTCTCTCGTTAGGTCTGTTTTGATGTCAACCATGTCTGCTCTCCCGTCCCGAATAACGACCCGTTTTTTATCTCGACCACCTCTAGTCTCCTCTCCTGGCTTTCCACTTGTTTCTGATCCCGATCACGTTTCTGCTCTTCTATCCCAGCTACTGACCCGTTTTATTCGCCCCCGACACCGCCATCCCACACCCCTTTTGTCGGTCCGTCTGTGAATCTCTTTTCTTACACGCCAAGCCCTTTTTCACCTGCCCCGTTTTTTGGTCCCGTTTGTCTCCCACTAGATCGGTTTTGATCTCAACCACGCCTGCTCTCCCGTCATGAGTTTACAACCTGTTTTGATATCGACCACGTCTGTTCTCCCGTCCCGAATAACGACCCGTTTTTTATCTCGACCACCTCTAGTCTCCTATCCTGGTTTCCGATCCCGATCATGTTTTGCTCTTCTATCCCGGCTACTGACCCGTTTTTTTCACCCCCAACACCGCCATCGCACGTCCCTTTTGTCGGTCCGTCCGTGAATTTATTTTCTTACACGTCAAGCTCTTTTTCACCTGCCCCGTTTTTTGTTCCTGTTTGTCTCTCGCTAGATCTGTTTTGATCTCAACCACGCCTGCTCTCCCGTCCCGGATTACGACCTCTTTTGATATCGACCACATCTCTTCTCCCGTCCCGAATAATAACCCCTTTTTGATCTCGACCACCTCTAGTCTCCTCTCCTGGCTTTTGACTTGTTTCCGATCCCGATCACGTTTTTGCTCTTCCATCCCAGCTACTGACCCATTTTTTCGCTCCCAACACTGCCATCGCACACCCTTTTTGTCGGTCCATCTGTGAATCTCTTTTCTTACACATCAAGCCCTTTTTCACCTGCCCTGTTTTTTGGTCCTGTTTGTCTCCCGCTAGATCTGTTCCCATCTTAACCACGCCTGCTCTCCCGTCCTGGATTACGACCTGTTTTGATATCGACCACGTCTGTTCTCCCGTCCCAAATAACGACCCGTTTTTGATCTCGACCACGTCTAGTCTCCTTTCCTGGCTTTCGACCTTTTTCCAATCCGGATCACGTTTTTGCTCTTCTATTCCAGCTACTGACCCGTTTTTTTGCCCCCGACACCGCCATCGCACGTCCCTTTTGTCGGTCCGCTGTGAATCTCTTTTTTTACACATCAAGCCCTTTTTCACCTGCCCTGTTTTTTGCTGCTGTTTGTCTCCCGCTAGATCTGTTTTGATATCGACCACGTCTAGTCTCCTCTCCTGGCTTTCGACTTGTTTCCGATCCCGATCACGTTTTTGCTTTTCTATCCTGGCTACTGACCCACTTTTTCAGTACCGCCATCGCTCGCCACAGAAGTCCCAGTTCCGCGTTCAGAGCAACCTGCTCCCCGCGACCAGCAATCTCCAGATCGAGTGTGCAATCCTTTCCCTTCTTCCCATTAAAACTGTGAGTAACGTTACGCGAGTGGGTTTTGTTTCCGTTTCAGTCCTGACACCCGCATGAGCTTAAAATGTCGTATTACATGAGTTCTATTTTTCTGGTATTTTTGTAGTATTTCCGGAGTATGCTCATAATATTACTGTACTTTTATTTTGTAGTATTTTAACAGTGTTTTTGTAGTTTTTCATAGGATATTTTCTGTAGTATATCTGTAGTATTACTGTAGTTGTACCATTTGTATAATTTCTTTAGCAATCTTTTTATAGTATTTTGTCGTAACATTTATCTGCAATATTTTTTGTAATATAGTTTAATGTAGTGGTGTTTTTGTAGTTTGCCTGTAGGAGTATTTTGAAGGATTTCCTTACTGTATTGTCAGGACCGGAACAGAGACAGAACCCACTTGCAGAGCGTTTCTCACAAGTTTTATAAGAAGAAAGAGAAAGGGTTGGATCTTCAGTGGCGAGCGATGGCAGTGTCGGGAAGGGAAAAACGGGTCAGTAGCCGGGACAGGAGAGCAAAAATGTGGTCAGGGTCAGAAGCGAGTCATAAGCCAGAAAAGGAGAGTCGACGTGGTCGAGGTCTAAAAAGGTCAAAAGCCAGGAAGGAGGGGTAGACGTGGTCAGAATCAAAAAACGTGTCTAAGCCGGAGGACAGACAGGAAGTAGCAAAAAAACAGGTTGGAGTCAGGGTCAAAAAAAAAACCACTTGCCTAGTGTCAACTGAGGTTCGCAGACGGACTGACAAAAGGGTACGGACAGTGACAGAGTTATCCGATAACACCTGGGAGTGTTATTTCTTATCTTGCCCGGGGTGCAGGGATGCCGGAGAAACTGCAATTTGGTTTGAAAGAAGCCAGCGAGTTGACAAGAGGTCCTGCTTATAAAAAGCCCAAATAGGTTCTTTTTAAGCCAGCATAACAGACAAGAGGTCCACTTGAACAAGCAGCGCAGGACCAAATCCTGATCGGCCAACCTGGTGGGACACAGCCAGCGACCTCAAAGAAGCCTGCAGTACCATACAGTATACTGTTTACAAAGCAGGAAGGGGACACGAAGAGCATGCCGGTATTCATGCATACGCACCTGGTTGCCAGGCAGAACTCTGGGAGCGGCGAACGCAAGCGTAATGTACTGTATTTTTGACCCTGTACCCTGAAACCAGAGGTAATATTTTACCATTCAGGTACTTTTTTGTCACAAGCCAGAAACGGAGACAGGACCCAATAGCGTTGGTTTTACTCAGTTTTATTGAGAAAGAGAGAGCAGTGCTTGCTTCCTTGATCGGATGATCGTCGGTCACGGGTAGCTGATGGCTGGAACGCGGAAGTGGCACTTCCGTGTCGAGCGAGGGTAGTCGTAGATAGCGGGAAAACAGGTCGATGGCCGGGACGGAGGAACAAGGGCAGTAACGAGTCCAGAAAAGAGGTCAGAAACAGGTATCAGGCAGGAAACAGGGCAGGAGAATGTCAGATAGTACAAAGCTTGCCTGGCTGAGAGCATAGGTTCGCAGACGGTCTGACGGCTTCCTCTTGGAAGACGGGGTTTACAAAGAGTCAAGGAGCCAATCAGGGCAAAACAGGCCGGGACGGAGGAGCAAAACAGAACAGGTCCAGAAACAGGTCGGCAACAGGTATCAGGCAGGAAACAGGGCAGGAGAATGTCGGTTAGTACAAAGCTTGCCGAGCTGAGAGCATAGGTTCGCAGACGGTCTGACAGCTTCCTCTTGGAAGACAGGGTTTAAAAAGAGTCAGGGAGGCAATCAGGGCAAATCAGGCCGGGCCGGAGGAGCAAAACAGAAACAGGTCGGCAACAGGTATCAGGCAGGAAACTGGGCAAAACAGGTCGATGGCCGGGACGGAGGGGCAAAAGCATAAACGGGTTCAGAAACAGGTATCAGGCAGGATAAAACAGGGCAGGAGGATGTAATATAGTACAAAGCTTGCCTAGCTGAGAGCATAGGTTCGCAGACAGTCTGACGGCTGCCTCTTGGAAGACTGGGTTTAAAAAGAGTCAGGGAGCCAATGGAGCAAAACAGGCCGGGACGGAGGAGCAAAACAGAAACAGGTCCAGAAACAGGTCGGCAACAGGTATCAGGCAGGAAACAGGGCAAAACAGGTCGATGGCCGGGACGGAGGAACAAAACAGAAATGGGTCCAGAAAAAGGGTATCAGGCAGGAGAAAACAGGGCAGGAGAATGTCAGATAGTACAAAGCTTGCCTAGCTGGGACCACAGGTTCGCAGACGGTCTGACGGCTTCCTCTTAGAAGACGGGGTTTAAAAAGAGTCAGGGAGCCAATCAGGGCAAAACAGGTCAGGACGGAGGAGCAAAACAGAAACAAGTCCAGAAACAGGTATTAGGCAGGAAACAGGGCAAAACAGGTCGATGGCCGGGACGGAGGAGCAAAAGCAGAAACGGTTCCAGAAACAGGTATCAGGCAGGAGAAATCAGGGCAGGAGAATGTCAGATAGTACAAAGCTTGCCTAGCTGAGAGCATAGGCTCGCAGACGGTCTTGACGGCTTCCTCTTGGAAGACGGGGTTTAAAAAGAGTCAGGGAGCCAATCAGGGCAGATCAGGCCGGGACGGAGGAGCAAAACAGAAACAGGTCCAGAAACAGGTCGGCAACAGGTATCAGGCAGGAAACTGGGCAAAACAGGTCGATGGCCGGGACGGAGAAGCAAAAGCAGAAAAACGGGTCCAGAAACAGGTATCAGGCAGGAAAAAACAGGGTAGGAGAATGTCGGATAGCACAAAACTTGCCTAGCTGAGAGCATAGGTTCGCAGATGGTCTGGCGGCTTCCTCTTGGAAGACGGAGTTTAAAAAGAGTCAGGGAGCCAATGGAGCAAAACAGGCCGGGACGGAGGAGCAAAACAGAACAGGTCCAGAAACAGGTCGGCAACAGGTATCAGGCAGGAAACAGGGCAAAACAGGTCGATGGCCAGGACGGAGGAGCAAAACAGAAACGGGTCCAGAAACAGGTCGGCAACAGGTATTAGGCAGAAAACAGGGCAAAACAGGTCGATGGCCGGGACGGAGGAGCAAAAGCAGAAACGGTTCCAGAAACAGGTATCAGGCAGGAGAAAACAGGGCAGGAGAACGTCAGATGGTACAAAGCTTGCCTAGCTGGGAGCATAGGTTCTCAGACGGTCTGGCAGCCTTCTTCTGGAGGATGGGGTTTAAAAAGAGTCAGGGAGCCAATCAGGGCAAAACAGATCGGGACGGAGGAGCGAAACAGAAACAGGTCCAGAAACAGTTTGTCAACAGGTATCAGGTAGGAAACAGGGCAAAACAGGTTGATAGCTGGGACGGAAGAGCTGGGCAGAAATGGGTCCAGAAACAGGTCGGCAACAGGTATCAGGCAGGAGAAAACAGAGCAGGAGAATGTCGGAAAGTACAGAGCTTGCTTAGCTGAGAGCATAGGTTAGCAGACGGTCTGACAGCTTCCTCTTGGGTTTAAAAAGAGTCAGGGAGCCAATCAGCGACCAGGGCTGTTGGCGCAGTCGCAGGTGCCCCGAATTAGCAATCATGACACTTTGTAACCTGAAACTTTTGCATGTAGGGACATTTGTAAGTAGAGGTTCCACTGTAAGAATCAGAGGGATGAGACCAATCAGAACGATGCAAACAGCGCCCACGAACAGAACAACCCCGGCGTTACGAGCATTCTTCATTGCAAGCATTCGTGACAACCGTATAATCGTGGTAGAATGACACCAGAGCGGTAATATCTTTCAATTTCATTGTGAGAAGATGTGGATTTCGCAATCATCCTTGATTAAACAGTTCCATCTCAATGCACCATTGTCAAATCCCGCGATATGAAAAGGCTCAATTCTCCGCTCTATAGCGCAGAGATTGAAAAAATATCACAAAGACGTATTCATTTCGTGATGGAGGCTCCGGGGCTTCACGTCGAATCTTCGTCGAACGTCCCCAAATCGCTTTTCCCGTTTTATTTTAATATATTGCGCAGAAATCTGGGGCTATAATGACAAAAGTTGCCTACTGCCCATTTTTATATCCTCCTGTATTATAGTTTAATGTAGTGGTGTTTTAGCAGAATGTCTGTGGCAGTATTTTGAAGGATTTCCATACTAGTATTGTCAGGACCGGAACAGTGACAGAACCCACTTGCGTAGCGTTTCTCACAAGTTTTATTAGAAGAAAGAGAAAGGGTCGGATCTTCAGTGGCGAGCGATGGCGGTGTCGGGAATGGAAAAACAGGTCAGTAGCCGGGACAGGAGAGCAAAAACGTGGTCGGAGGTCGGACGCGAGTCGAAAGCCAGAAAAGGAGAGTCGACGTGGTCGAGGACTAAAAAGGTCAAAAGCCAGGAAGGGAGAGTACGTAGACGTGGTCAGAATCAAAAAACGTGTCTAAGCCGGGGGACAGACAGGAAGGAGCAAAAAACAGGTTGGAGTCAGGGTCAAAAAAAAAAAAAAAACACTTGCCTAGTGTCAACTGAGGTTCGCAGACGGACTGACAAAAGGGAACAAATAGGAATGGGTTTAAATGGGGACACATCTACCACCAGTTGACAAAGCGAATGAAGTGACAATGTCAAATTATGTGAACTGAATACTATCCTTGAATTTTTCACAGTGACAGAGCTATCCGATAACACCTGGGAGTGTTATTTGTTATCTCGCCTGGGGTGCCGGGATGCCGGAGATACTGCAATTCGGTTTGAAAGAAGCCAGCGAGTTGACAAGAGGTCCTGCTTAAAAATTATTAAATTTAAATGATTTAGTAAAAAATTTCACTGCACAACTGCTATTTAAGGTCCACAAAAACATAGTGCCAGAAAACATCCAAAAATTATTCATTCGGAAAGAGGGAAACTATAACTTAAGGGGCTGTTGTGAATTCCTAATCCCAAAGGTGAGAACCACCAGGAAAAGGATGTGTGTCTCTGTGTGTGGAGTCAAGCTTTGGAACAATTTACAAGACCATATCAAACAATGTCCAACTATTCACTTGTTCAAATTTAAATACAAAAGAACCTTCCTGGCGGAATACAGAGATAAGGAAAATGGGGTATGAGTGATACGAGAGATTGGGAATAGTGCGTCTAGAACAGGGGTGTCAAAGTCATTTTAACTCTGGGGCCACACGATAGAACAAACACTCTGTCGGGGGCCGGACTAGTAGATTAAAGAGAAAGGAAAAAGAAAGATAAAAAAATAAGAGAAAGAGGGAGGGAAAAGGAGAGAGGGCCGAACAAAGAAAGAGAGAGAGGGAGAGAGCGGGAGAAACAAAAGAGGTAAAAAGATAAGTCGTGAGAGAAGGGGAAAGAAAGGGAGAGGAAGAAAGAAATCCAAAGAGAAATAGAAACACAGAAGGGGAGAAAAGAGAAAAGAAAGCGTGAAGGGTAGGAAGAGAGAAAGAGAAAAGAGAGAAAAAGGAAAAAAAGAAGAGAGAAAGAGAGACACGGAGAGTGAAAGAGACAGAGAGTGGGAGAAAAGGGGTCGAAAAGAGAGAGAGAGACAGAGAGTGGGAGAAAAGGGGTCGAAAAGAAAGAGAGAGAGACAGAGAGTGGGAGAAAAGGGGTCGAAAAGAGAGAGAGAGAGAGAGAGAGAAATAAATACAAGTACAGTGTCTTTGTTCGAGGCACCTGGCTTTGGCACCATCAAGTTGACATATTTCAACCTGCAGCTTGTTTTTCTCTTGCGCTTCTCTGAGTGTTGTCTCACAGGCTGGATTCAATCCCTTAGTCGGCCTGATCTGGCCCACGGGCCGCCTGTTTGACACCTGTGGTGTATTTGGTGGACAAGATGAAGGGGTAAGGAATATAAGCATATGCTTCTTACTACCCCTTTTCGAACATATTATGTGAAATTATTTTGTTGTTGAGTTATTGTTTTTGTCCTGTCTTTGTTTTGATGTTCGAATAAAGTTTACTCACGTTACGCGTCTGGGTCCCCTGTCTGTTCAGGTTCTGACATTTTAAGCTTCTACATTCTCAGTAAACTTTGAAATAAAATGGTCATTATGGATGGATGTTTCCCGGCTTGGACCCGTTTTTTTTTTATCTTGACCACATTTTTTGCTCTCCTGTCCCAGCTACTGACCTGTTTTTTCTGTTCCCGACACTGCCATCGTTCGCCATCGTTCAGGGCGACCTGCTTCCCGCGACCAGCAATCACCGGATCGTGTGTGCAATCCTTTTCTTTCTTTCCAATAAAACTGAGAGAAATGTGACGCAAGTGGGTCCTGTCTCCGTTTTTGTCCTGACACAAAATTCTTAGTTAGATTTATGAACTAGATTCAAGTCCTAATTTGGGATTTCACAACCTTAAATTTTCAGTTACTTTTGGATAAACCAGATTAGAGTCGACTTTCAGACTATTACATCCTCAGTTTGAGTTATCTGAGGTTTTAGTACAGTCGTGTGTTCTCCTTCATGTGTTCAATTTGCATTGATGTCTTCTCTCCTAAATGAGTGTCAGTTGAACTTAACAACTAGTCCTTCAAGATATTATACATTTATAGGAGGACCTTTAGAACGGGTTGGAATTATCTGAAAGTTTGGCACAGTCCTCTCCTGTTCTTCTTACAAGTTCAAATTTGATTGATCTCTTCTAATTGAGTGTCTGTTAATCTTATCAATTGGTCCTTCAAGCTGGATATTTGTACATTTCTAGGAGGACCTTTAGAATAGGTTGGGAATTATCTGAGGGTTTGGTACAGTCCTCTCCTGTTCTTCTTACAAGTTCAAATTTGATTGATCTCTTCTAATTGAGTGTCTGTTAATCTTATCAATTGGTCCTTCAAGCTGGATATTTGTACATTTCTAGGAGGACCTTTAGAATAGGTTGGGAATTATCTGAGGGTTTGGTACAGTCCTCTCCTGTTCTTCTTACAAGTTCAAATTTGATTGATCTCTTCTAATTGAGTGTCTGTTAATCTTATCAATTGGTCCTTCAAGCTGGATATTTGTACATTTCTAGGAGGACCTTTAGAATATGTTGGGAATTATCTGAGGGTTTGGTACAGTCATCTCCTGTTCTCCTTACAAGGTCAATTTTGATCTATCTCTTCACTACCAATCGAGAGTCAGTTAAAGTTAAAACTTAACAATTGGTCCTGGAACCAGATAGTGTACATTTTATGGAGGATCTTCAGAACAAGTAGGATATTTTGTACAGTCCTCTCCTGTTCTTATTGCAGTTTCAAATTTTATTGATGTCTTATCAGTTTTTGAATGAGCAGAACAAGAAAAACCTATTCGGATATAACATTTTTATAAGGGAATAAGGTTTCTCGCCGGAACTATCGGTTTTCCTCCCGGTTGTCCGAGTTTCCTTTTGTGTAAAAATTGATGGCGGCCATTATTCCGTACTTGCTTTTGTCTAATGATATTGGCACAGGACGATGACATTTGCAATCTCCTTCTTTTGTCCTTGCTCAACGTCCATAAAAATGCAAACTATTTCAAAGGTTTGTCCTCAAGCGCCCCGAACGGCTGACGCTGCGATATTTGGCACGCGCGAGACGAATCCGATTTAGATTTTGCAAAAAAAATACAAAATAATTTGTCAAGAGTTATGAAAGGGACTGGACGACATCCAAGATAAAAACGGAACGCGGTACGCCCCCGGGATACGGCGTCCCCACCTTAAGACATTTTCAGTTTCCAATGAAGAGCAAGACGTTTTTCACTATTTAAACCCACGTCTATATGTCACCTGTTGTCAGTCCGTCTGCAAACCTCTGTGTACTCTAGGCAAGCTTTTTCGACCCCGACTCCCACCTGTTTTTGCTTCCGTCTGTTTCCCAGCTTCGACCCATTACAATACTATATAATAGCGCGATATAACGGGATATAATACTGTATATTTGGTACAGTATTTATTGGAGTCCCGAGACTTGCAGCGATGCTAAAGGAAGAAGCAAAAGCATGCTAACCATGGAAAGCTTGCAATTATTAAAAATATTAAAAAGGCGCATAGCTGTTACCAAATCGACAATCGAGGCAATTATTTAAAAAAGCAAACAAGCTCATGACTATCCCTGCAAGAAGAAGTTAAAAAAAAATCAAATCTGCCATGTGCCCCAAACGTTTGCATCCACCTGCTTCTCCATTGGACCACATTGAGTCACGTCACACCAAAAGTAAATCACAATCATATACATTGTTATTTAATCATGTGTATATATAAATCACCTTAAATCCAACGTACCTGTCCAAGGCTTTCTCGCAAGGTTCTCGTTGAACTGAAGGTACGAGTGCAAATTCGCTGACGGTGCTCTTATGCAAACGCGCCCTTTGATTGACAGGCAAACATTCAAGGGCGTTCAAGGGCGTTCGAGGGTCCCCCCCTCCCAAAATGCGGCTGCGTACCAACAACAGGAGAAGAAAGTATTCGACACCCTTGCTTTAGTAACTAAATTTAGGGTCCGGGTAAGGTTGGGTCGCGTCTGTTTTTTCAAAATAAAAGCTCCAGTAAAAGCAAAAACAATAAGAAGTAAAAGTTGATAAGAAAAAAAAAAATCAACCGGGCAGCAAACATAAAAATCTAATAATAAAACAAGATGCATCAAACAAGTCAAGTCAAATTTATTTATATAGCCCTTAATCACAAAAATGTCTCAAAGGACTGCACAGGATTACAATTACAAAATTACACAATGACCTGATCTTAAACCAGCATGCGGGCAAGGAACAACTCAAAAACCTCAGTGTGAGGAGAAAAGAGAAACCTTGAGAAAGGACCTCACATGTGGTATCCCCCTTTCAGGATGACCAGGGTGGAATAGATTTAGCATTGAGTTACAGTACACAAACATAGTAAACACTAACTAGGTAAGATGTTAAAAATTTGTCCGGAAAGTGCATGACAGCTGCGACGCCCCCAGCCTGTAAACCAGTCTAGAAAGTTTATGACGGCCACGACGCAGCTTCCCATCTCTGCCAGCCGGTCCATGCAGGCGTTCACATGCTTCAGGTCAAACGCTGGTCCGCTGACTCATCTCCAAATCGTCCTTCTCCTTCGTATCACCACCAGGCAGGTAGTAGGAAAAAGACAGGACGATACAGAATATGAGGTGGGCATCCATCATAAGATTTGGAATAGAAGTGTGTCTTAAACCTCGATTTAAAAACTTCCATTGAGGTTGTAGATCTTATCTCCGGATGGAGAACGCTCTCGAGCCTGCAGACTTCTTGGCTCTCGAAGTCACAAGTAGTCCGGCATTTTCCGAGCGCAGACTCCGTGCAGGAACTCAAATCAGAGAGATAAGAGGTTGCAAGTCCATCCAAACATTTCTATGTTAATAAGAGAACCTTAAAGTCACATCTTAAGTGGACTGGGAGCCAGTGCAAGTTGGCCAATATAGGAGTAATAAGCTTAAACTTTTTGGTCTTAGTCAAAAGTCTAGCTGCCGCATGTCACGGCTAGCATGGTCGCCGAGGCGACCAGTCTGCCCCGCCCCCTGGGCACCAGCTGAAGCAGATCTGCTAATTGCGTGTGTGCTACTTAAGGGTGGGTTGTGGGTTTTGCGGTTGCTGGCTCATTGCATTTTCTTATACACATTGTCCGTTCTGTTATGCCTTGTCCTGTTTAGTTGAGTTGGAAGAAGCCTGTGTTTGCACGTTTTTGTTAAAGCCTGTTTGTTCTGTCTTGTCCCTGAGTGTTGGACAACTTTTATTTTGGTAAATAAAAGCTTTTGATCGTCACGCAATTGGTTTCTCCCTTCCTGCCTCCGTTCCGGTCCGGTCACCCCTTCCACTCCGTGACACTGCATTCTGAACCAGCTGCAAACTTTTAATGCTAGACAAGTAAGACCAGAAAGCAATAGATTAGAGTAATCAAGCCGAGAAGTAATAAACGCATGAATTAAAACCTCTGCATCTGATCGGGACATCATCGAACGAATCTTCGCAATATTACGGTGGTGGTAGAAAGCTATTTTAGTCATATTTTTCACGTGTGACTGAAACGACAGATTAGGATCAAATATAACACCTAAATTTTTGACATCCATCTTTGAATCTCATCTGTCACCTGTTGTCAGTCCGTCTGCAAACCTCTGTGTACTCTAGGCAAGCTTTTTCGACCCCGACTCCGACCTGTTTTTGCTCCCGTCTGTTTCCCGGCTTTAGCCTGTTTTTTGATCCTGACCACGTCTACTCTCATCTCCTGGCTTTTGACTCGTTTCCGACACTGCCATTGCTAGTGCAGAAACTTACTGAAAGTTACATGTGTTTGATGTCCCTTATGCTTCATTTTAACGCCGGTGTCCGCCAATCATACGCTTTCGCGGATTTTCCGAAATCCTTTTCGGATTTCACGTCCGGCTGTCCAAATACTCTGGAAAATTTCCAGACGCGGAACGGAATTTTCCTCAATTAGCGAGTTGAAAGGTGTCGCCCGACTCATTAGAGTCTCGGTCGGACTTTGGGGTTCGGCCCACGCGCACCTGGAACCCGATGCGGAGGCGGCGGACGGAAACGGGGCCGGCCGGCGTCTTCGGAGGGGTCGAAGGTGATCTTGGCTAATTGCTTTTTAACGATACCGCCGATCGTTTTGGCGCTCGTTTATTTCCGTCCGCTCGGAGCGAAATACCTTCTTCTTCTTTTGCCTTCATTAAACCTTCGTTTCTCTTGACTTAAGACGATCGGCTTCCCGAAGGAAAAAACGAGTCCGGGAATGGAAAAACTGAACATTAGAAATAAGGAAAATGACATTGAATTTACTTTCGGTATTACTCTAACTCAAAGGTGTCAAACAGGCAGCCCGCGGGCCAGATCAGGCCCGCTAAGGGATTGAATCCGGCCCGCGAGACAACACTCAGAGAAGTGCAAGAGAAAAAATCAAGTTGCAGGTTGAAATATGTCAACTTGATGTTGCCAAAGCCAGGTGCTTCGGACAAAGACACTGTACTTGTTTTTCTTTCTCTCTCCCTCCGTCTCTCTCTCTCTTTTCCACCCCTTTTCTCCCACTCTCTGTCCGTGCCTCTTTCACTCTGTGTCCCTCTTTTTGTCTTCCTTTGTTGCTCTTTGTCTCTTTCTCTCTGTGTGTCTTTTTAACTTATTTTGCTCTAACTTCCTTTTTTCCTTTTCTCTCTTTTCTCTTTTTCCCTTCCTACCCTTTGCGCTTTCTTTTCTCTCCTTCTGTTTTTCTATTTCTCTTTGAATTTCTTTCTTCCTCTCCCTTTCTTTTCCCCCTCTCTCACGACTTTTTATCTTTTGTTTCTCACGCTCTCTCCCTCTCGCTCTTTTTTTTTATTTGTCCCGCCCTCTCTCCTTTTCCCTTTTCTAGATGTCTAGATATATGTCTAGATAGATATGTCTAGATAGATATGTCTAGATACATGTGTAGATAGATAGATGTCTAGATACATGTGTAGAAAGATAGATGTCTAGATAAATGTCTAGATAGATAGATGTCTAGATAAATGTCTAGATAGATAGATGTCTAGATAGATAGATGTCTAGATAGATAGATGTCTAGATAGATAGATGTCTAGATAGGTAGATGGATAGATATCTAGATAGATAGATGTCTAGATGTCTAGATATATGTCTAGATGTCTAGCTAGATAGATAGATGTCTAGATATATGTCTATGTAGATGTCTAGATAGATAGATAGATGTCTAGATATATAGATGTCTAGATAGATAAATATCTAGATAGATAAATATCTAGATAGATAGATATCTAGATAGATAGATGTCTAGATAGATATATGTCTAGATAGATATATGTCTAGATAGATATATGTCTAGATAGATATATGTCTAGATAGATAGGTATATGTCTAGATAGGTATCTAGATAGATGTCTAAATAGATGTCTAGATGTCTAGCTAGAGAGATAGATGTCTAGATAGATGTCTAGATAGATAGATGTCTAGATAGATAGGTGTATAGATAGATAGATATCTAGATAGATAGATGTCTAGATAGATAGGTATATGTCTAGATAGGTATCTAGATAGATGTCTAAATAGATGTCTAGCTAGATAGATAGATGTCTAGATAGATGTCTAGATATATGTCTATATAGATGTTTAGATAGATAGATAGATGTCTAGATAGATAATGTCTAGATAGATAGATGTCTAGATGTCTAGATAGATAGATATTTGTTTTTCTTGATCATCTTGGCTTTGTTTCCATGGTTATCACCTTTCCGCTTCTCTCAATGACAATAAAGTCAATTCTAATTCTAAAGTGAACATGTCGTATCGTGGAGTTGCCGCATCCTGAGGGGCAAACCCCATTCTAAAAGTTTTCCGTTTGAAACGTCAGCATACAAGGTCGTGGACGGTTACCGTTTCCGCGTGAAATTTCCACGCCGGTACGTTCCCCCTCGGCCGGCGTGCCAAAAGGAGTCCACTGTCAGTGGATTAGCGCCGGCTTCATTGTGGATCACGAAAGCCACTCCGTCTCGTTATCGCTCGCGCGCAAACGCGCTCTCCACAAAAGGAATAATGGTCTTAGTGCTTTTTTCCCCACGCCCCAAATCAGACGCCCAAAATGATTACGAGCGTGAAACAATCCACGCGACATGCGCACGCGGCGTTTGTTTGCTTTCTTGTCCCGCCTGAACACGAGCGATTGTTTTCACTCCTTTCATCCGCGGATTACAAGTTGCCTTCGCATAAAAAACGGCTTTTGCTTTATTAGAACAAGGTCACGCCGAGAAAAGCGACTTTTGCACGGTATTCCTTTACCCGCGGCTAATATTCGGAATTAAAGGGACAGCGAGCACGATTTGACCGCGACATCATGAATCATTCTTGTTGTTTTTTTTGTTTCGAATGTTGTGAAAAATAGAAAAACCAGAAAAAAAATAAAAGGGGAACAAGGCAAGAAAAAAAGTGGTTAAAGTCAAAGAATCAAAAGAAAGAAAAACAATACAGAATAATACAAAAGGGAAACAGAATGAGGAAAAAAAAAAACAAACACAGAAAAAGATCAAAAAGGAAAAAGAGAGAAAAGCAGACGGGATCGATACCGGATAATGGATACACGAGCAAGATACGAGACAGGACGGGACATATACCGGATACTAGAGACTGGAGCAAGATACCGGACAAGGGGGGGGCAGACGGGATCAATACCGGATACTGGAGACTGGAGCAAGATACCGGACAGGACGGGACAGGCACGATCGATACCAGATACTGTAGCAAGATACTGGACAGGACGGGACAGACAGCATCAATACCAGATACTGGAGTAAGATACCGGACAGGACAGTACAGATTGGATCGATACCAGATACTGGAGCAAAATCCTGGATAGGACGGGGTAGACGGGATCGATAACGTAAACTGGAGACTGGAGCAAGATACCGGACAGGAAGAGACAGACGGGATCGATACCCGATACTGGTGACTGGAGACTGGACCAAGATACCGGACAGGACGAGACAGGCGCAATCGATACCAGATACTGGTGCAAGATACCAGGCAGGACGAGACAGACTGGATCGATACCAGATCCTAGAGCAAGATACTGGACAGGACGGGACAGACGGGATCGATACCTGATAATGGATACACGAGCAAGATACCGGACAGGACGTGACAGACGGGATCGATACCGGACACTGGAGACTGGACCAAGATACTGGACAGGACGAGACAGGCGCAATCAATACCAGATACTGGATCAAGATACTGGACAGGACGAGACAGACGGGATCGATACCTGATAATGGATACACAAGCAAGATACCGGACAGGACGTGACAGACGGGATCGATACCGGACACTGGAGACTGGAGCAAGATACCGGACAGGAAGAGACAGACGGGATCAATACCGGATACTGGAGACTAGAAAAAGATACCGGACAGGACGAAACAGGCGCGATCGATACCAGACACTGGAGCAAAATACTGTACAGGACAGGACAGACAGCATCCATACCAGATACTGGAGTAAGATACCCGACAGGACAGTACAGATGGGATCGATTCCAGATACTGGAGCAAGATACCAGACATGACAGAACAGACGGGATCGATACCAGATACTGGAGCAAGATACCCATATAGGACGAGACAGACGGGATCGATACTGGATACTGGATCAAGATACCGGACAGGACTAGATAGACGCGATTGATACTGGATACTGGAGAGAGTCAAAATACAAGTCTTGCAAATGCAGAGGTTTGTTGACGGACTGACAAGGAGTGAATGAGAGCACTGAGTTTAAATAGAAAACAGAATCATGTAAAAATGTAAAATAAAAAAGGAAGCAAGTTTTCCTAGCAACAATACAGCCTACAATGATGTCAATCCCTTTTAGGTGAACTTTTTCTTATATGAATTAAACGTGATTTTTTTCACGAACGTCCATTTTTCTACCTCTCTTCACAACTAGGCGAAATATTATCTGAAAGCCTTTTTTATTTATTTTTTTTTACGTTTGAGATAGTATTTATTCTTAAAAACAATTCAATCGTGTTTTCAAGCAAAAGAGACAACCGAGGAAATAAAAACAAAAGCGCTACTGTACTTTCACCCAAAAACTTTGAGTGGAAAAGAAGCGACACCGTTTCCCGATTTGTCGGAGTCAATTAGAGCGCCCATTGTTGAGGATGCGGGAGGAGGAAGGGAATTGTTCCGTCTCGCTAGCTTTTTCGCCGCAGGCGGGTCAGAGTTGAATTGCAGCGTTTGCCTTCGCTAAATAAAAGTCCAAAAACATCTCCGTTAACGAAAGGGTCCCGGGGGTCCGAGGGGGGGGGGGGGCGGTCCCGCTCCTTAATATAATAGCAGGATATGATCACTGACAGATACAAGCTAAAGGCGCTATTACCACCCGCAACTAAAATTGCTTGCTTATTGTGTTTAACATTAGAACGACCATCGGAGAGCCGAAAGGCTGTGTCATTTCCATTGTTGTGTCGATGCGGCAAGGTGGAATGTTTCAAATGCAGGGTTGGGTAGGGTTACTTTAACTGGATTACTTTAAATTATTTTTGGATTACTCCAATACCAAATATGCTAATAAAAGACAAAAGAAACTATCTATCTAGACATCTATCTATCTATCTATCTATCTAGACATCTATCTAGACATCCATCTATCTAGACATCCATCTATCTATCTATCTATCTATCTATCTAGACATATATCTATCTAGACATCTATCTAGACATCTATCTATCTAGACATCTATCTAGACATCTATCTATCTAGACATCCATCTATCTATCTAGACATCTATCTACCTATCAGGGTTGGGTAGGGTTACTTTAACTGGATTACTTTCAATTACTTTTGAATTACTCCAATACCAAATATGCTAATAAAAGACAAAATCAACTATCTATCTAGACATCTATCTAGACATCCATCCAACTATCTGTACATCTATCTATCTAGACATATATCTATCTAGACATATATCCATATAGACATATCCATATAGACATCTATCCATCTATCCAGACATCTTTCTATCTAGACATCTATCCATCCATCCATCTATCTAGACATCTATCTATCTATCTATCTAGCCATCTATCTAGACTTCTATCCATCTATCTATCTAGACATCTATCTATCCATCTATCTATCCATCCATTTATCTATCTAGACATCTATCTAGACATCTATCTATCTAGACATCTATCTAGCTGTCTATCAGGGTTGGGTATGTTTACTTTAACTGGATTACTTTCAATTACTTTTCTATTACTCCAATACCAAATATGCTAATAAAAGACAAAATAAACTTAATATGAATAAAATGAGGACTCACAACACGTGGTAAGCTTTCTCTCCTGGCTTTGATCTCCTTGATCTCCGGCAAAACGAACATAAAATGCGACAGAAACAAAAGGAAAATCAATCCAAACAGCTTGCCAACATCATTTTTGCCGTTCCATGTGTTCTGTTACTCTCCAAGCCTGCACAAAATGTCGTCATTTTATTCACATTTAGTTTCTTTTGTCTTTCATTAGCATATTTGGTATTGGAGTAATCCAAAAGTAATTGAAAGTAATCCACTTAAAGTAACCCTACTCAACCCTGTTCAAATGGAATGTGGTGGGTGTGCTGGTAATAGATGCCGAAAAAGCTTGTGGACAGGACCTCTAAAAAGATATAATCATGGAAATACTTCTAAAGAAATACTACTAATGTACCACCACAATAATAACTATAATACAAAAAAAAATAATTACAACAGAAATACTAAAAAATACTGCTACAGAAATATTGTCACAGATATACTATAAATTTACAACTACAGTAAAAACTACAGATGTAATACAAAACATTGTCGGGATCAGAGTAGGAAACAGAACCCACTCGCGTAACGTTATTTAATTTTATTGGGGAGAAGGGAAAAGAGTGCACACTCGATATCGAGATCGTTGGTCGCGGGGAGTACGTTGCTCAGCCGCGGAAGTGGGACTTCCGTGACGAGCGGTGGCGGTGTCGGGGACGGAAAAAAAGTCGAAAATCAGGAGAGGAGAGTAGCCGTGGTCGAGTTCAAAAACGAGATGGTGAAACCCAGGGGGGCTTCCTTGGCATGCCCATGGGAGGAGTCGGCACGCCATTATGCGGAGAGAAGATGGCCTAAAGGAGAAAGCTAAAGGACTTGAGAAAAAGGCTTCCCAGAGACTCCAACGTCACTAATTCGGCCGTTTTCGATGGAGTACACTTAGTTACGTTTTTAGGGAAAAGAAATCTGCCCCCGTCTGGAAATACGAAATGAAATGATCTGCATTTATATAGCGCTTTTCAAGTCAATGACTTCCCAAAGCGCTTTACAATGTGCTCCACATTTCCCAATAGCGGCCTTGAAGCCATGTAAGGCTCTAACCTGCTTATTGGGGGTATTAGAGGTTCAGTGTCCTACCCAAGGACACTTCGACAGGTAACACGGACGAGCCGGGATTCGAACTGGGATCCCTTGATCCCAAGACGAGCCCTCTACTTCCTGAGCTACTGCCGCCCCCAAACTGTAAATTTTGATATTTAATTCCCAACAGCGTGTCGGATTTGAAAGATGATTTGTCCCTGCGCCAAAAACACTTCTCAAAAAATAATGTGGAGATATGGGATATTGGACTATACTGGCATGATTTTCTCCCTACTCCACACCTCCTCGGCTAGTTCTTCGACTCATAATTCCATTTTTCCACTGGTGTTTCTCCCCCAAATACGATGAAATCTCGCCGACCAGAAAGTTCGGCATGCAGAACCTTGAGTCGGCGCCGGTAACAGAAGAACCTCCACATTGCGTTTCCCTCCCAAAGAGTATTGTAGAAAGTAATTAGATTTCTTGTTTGTTGTGCTTGAGTGAATTGTATTCGGAGCATGAAGTATCCCCGGGAGGAGCCGGGTTGGCGGGTAGGCGGGCGAGGCGGCGGCCATTCCGCTTCACCTATCGCCGGCTAACCGACGCGCTGTTATCGATCCCGGTCCGCCGTGATCGACATTTAATGAAAGCCTAGCGAGGGGATAAAAAAAAAAAATAAAGCATAGAAAGGGAAGCTCGCGAAAATACTTTTATACGTATATTATAAAGCAGGGGCGTCCGAGTCGTTTCACATCAAGGGCCGCATGGTAGGAAAACTCTCACCGGGGCCGGACTAGTAAAACAGAAAGAAAGATGGAAAGACAGAAAGAGAGATAAAGAGAGGGGGGGTAGAGATAAAGTAAAGACTTAAAAAAAGAAAAGACGAGACGAAAGGAGATAGGGAAAGATGGTGCCCAGACGCGTAACGTTTTCACACAAGCTTTTTACACGAGGGAAAGGCAAACTGCGATTCAGCAATCCCTGGGCAGGAGAGATCGAAACCAGATACCAGACAGGACGGGACAAACGGGATTCTTACCAGATACTGGACACACGAGCAAGATACCGGACAGGACAGATACTGGAGTGAAATACTTGACAGGACGGGACGGACGGGATCATTACCGGATACTGGACACACGAGCAGGATACCAGACAGGACGGGACAAACGGGATCGATACTGGATACAGGAGCGAGATACCGGACAGGACGGGACAGACAGGATCATTACCGGATACTGGACACACGAGCAAGATACCGGACAGGACAGATACTGGAGCAAGATACTGGACAGGACGGGACGGACGGGATCAATACCGGATACTGGAGTAAGATACTGGACAGGACAGGACAGACGGGATCGATACGAGATACTGGAGTAAGATACCGGAAATGAGGAGACAGAAGGGATCGATACCGGATACTGGAGACTGGAGCAAGATACCGGACAGGATGAGACAGACGGGATCAATACCAGATACTGGAAGCTGGAGCAAATTACTGGACAGGACGGGACAGACAGGATCATTACCGGATACTGGACACACGAGCAAGATACTGGACAGGACAGGACAGATACTGGAGCAAGATACTGGACAGGACGGGATCGATACCGGATACTGGAGTAAGATACCAGACAGGACAGTACAGATGGGATCGATATCAGATACTGGAGTAAGATACCGGAAAGGACGACACAGACGGGATCGATACCATATACTGTCGTAAGATACCGGACAGGACGGTACAGATGGGATGGATACCAGATACTGGAGCAAGATACCGGAAAGTGCAAGACGGACGGGAGCCATACAGGAGACTGGAGCAAGATACCGGACAGGATGAGACAGACGGGATCGATACCAGATACTGGAAGCCGGAGCAAATTACTGGACAGGACGGGACAGACGGGATCATTACCGGATACTGGATACACGAGCAAGATACTGGACAGGACAGGACAGATACTGGAGCAAGATACTGGACAGGACGGGACAGACGGGATCGATACCGGATACTGGAGTAAGATACCAGACAGGACGGTACAGATGGGATCGATATCAGATACTGGAGCAAGATACCGGAAAGGACGAGACAGACGGGATCGATACCATATACTGTCGTAAGATACCGGACAGGACGGTACAGATGGGATGGATACCAGATACTGGAGCAAGATACCGGAAAGTACAAGACGGACGGGAGCCATACAGGAGACTGGAGCAAGATACCGGACAGGATGAGACAGACGGGATCGATACCGTAAGTAGAAGAGAAACAAAGACAAAAAGCATGAAGAAAAAGATAAGAAAGAGAAAAAGAAAGAAGCAATATAAAAGAAGAAAGGGGAAAGAAAGAAAATAAACAGAGAGGATGTACAAGTGAGATATACAAAGAAGGAGAAAAACGAAAACCCAATGGAGTTTAGCACAACTGTCCCCAAGAAAGCTCCTTAGCCCGACGGGCGTCACTCCATTAAGGATAAGCACAGATCGTGAAGACGGCAGCCAAGAGTGAAAAGAAATAATCATAAAAAGGAGTTGCGCTTTCTAACAGCGCAAGACCCCGATGAGTTTTTGCTGGCGGCCTGCCGAGCACGGCGGCACCGTGAAAGCTACGACCTATTTATTTCTCGTCGGACGGTCGAGATCATTTTCCCATTGCGTTGCCGTTGACGACCAAATGCGTAAACAGAAATTGATTATGCCTTTAAATCTTTGACATCTGCTCCACAATTTCTACTACGTACCGCGCTGGTTTGCTCCATTGCTGCTGTTTACGGGTATCATGGGGACTTGTCTAAGGCGTGGACTTACATTATACGTGGATGGATACGACTTTAGCATTCTTGTTGCAGGGGACAGGGAATACAGGAAAATACACTCTTTAATAAACCAATTAGGGACAGTTAACACCATACAACATATATACAGATAGATAGATAGAAATATAGATAGATGTCTAGATAGATGGATGTCTAGATAGATGTCTAGAGAGAGAGAGAGAGAGAGAGAGAGATAGAGAGAGAGAGATAAATAAAGAAGTAATGAAAAAGAAAGGAAGACCGAGCCAGTGAAAGAAAGAAATAAATAAAGAAAGAGACAGACAGTCAGAAAGACAAAGAAAGAAAGAAAGAAAGACAGAAAAGAAAAAGGAAAGAAAAAAGACAGAAAGAAAAAGGAAAGAAAAAAGAAAGAAAGAAAGAAAAAATAAATAAAGAGATACCAAAAAAGAAAGACAGAAAGAAAGAAAGAATAAAAAGATAGAAAGAAAGAAAGACAGGAAGATAAAAAGAAAGACAGAAGGAAAAACAGAAAGAAAATCAAATAAAGACAGACAGAAAAACAGAACAAAAGAAAGAAAAAGGAAAGAAAAAAGACAGAAAGAAAGAAATAAATAGATAGCAAAAAAGAAAGACAGACAAAAGACATAAAGAGATACCGAAAAAGAAAGACAGAAAGAAAGAAAGAATAAAAAGATAGAAAGAAAGACAGGAAGACAGAAAGAAAGAAAGACAGAAAAATGAAAGAAAAAAGATAGAAAGAAAAAGGAAAGAAAAAAGACAGAAAGAAAGAAAGACAGGAAAAAAGAAATAAATAGATACCAAAAAAGAAAGACAGAAAAAAGACATAAGGAAAAAAAAAGAAATAAAGAGATACCGAAAAAGAAAGACAGAAAGAAAGAAAGAATAAAAAGATAAAAAGAAAGAAAGACAGGAAGATAAAAAGACAGAAGGAAAAACAGAACAAAAGAAAGAAAAAGGAAAGAAAAAAGACAGAAAGAAAGAAAGAAAAAAAGAAAGAAAGAAAAAAGAAAGAAAGAAGCTTCCTAATTAACAATTGTTTCTTCCGCTATCAAATCTAGCCTTCTCAATTCTCTGTGTCTGCGCTAGCGTGTTAGCGAAGAGGGAATTCAAGCTAATGTATAAAAGATGCAAGCGCTACAATAAACATTAGCTAGCGTTCACGGCGCGCTAAGTAGGTTACGGCAGAATAAGAATCGGGTACGCCGCTAAATACTTGATACGGCCGCGCAGCACCTGTCCTATTCTATTGTTAGCACCGTCAAAACAACACGGCTACTCGTGTCTGCGCATATTTAAGCTAATGGCACTTTCTTTATTCTTTAGAAAGGATTATAATTGACTACCTTCAACTATTTATTATACATTTAAACACATAACCATGTGCAATGACAACAAAAAACGATTTCATTTGAACCCCTGCATCCACCTGCTATTCCACTTTACCAGCTTATGTCACGTCACACCCCGGGTAAATCAAATGGCATTTCATCCTTTTTATTTGTTTAAATGTAATCATATATTACACGTAAGTAGTACTTAATATATCATATTCGTTTTTTTATACAAGGGTTTCGAGAAACCTATCCAATTCCCTCTAAGCCTCAGTTCAACAGCGGTCGGGTTCTCCTCTCTGCCCCGTCACAAATAAAGCCAATTTCATGCACATAAAACAGGTTTTTTTTTTAAAGGCATAAAATCAACAAAAGTAATGTGCAAGGTGCATCTACCGTAAATTTCTTACTATAGAGCACACCTGATTATTAGCCGCACGCACAACATTTTAAGAGGAAAAACAATTTTGTACTTACACAAGCCGCACCTGTATATAAGCCGCACGAGCCCATCTAAAAAATGTAACACAAACACAAAAATAACCCAAACACGACTTTAAGTCCCGAGATTGAAACCGATTGTCCTTCATTAAAGTACACAGTCCAAAAATCACAGCCGGCAAAACAAACGGAGAATGATACCGGTACTTGAGGTTTGATGCAGACCTGCAGAGTCCGTGTCCCGTTGAAAGTAATCCAAGGAAGAACGTGTATATTTCCAAAGGTAAGGGTGGGAAAAAATATGTATCCACTATTGTCCGAAGCGTCCACAAACAGGTCTCACCTTTACCCCACTTCCCGTCACCCCCCGTTTGTTCTGCCCCTTCTTTTTCATTCACTCGTCCAAAACATATCAGAATAAGTCTCCAATACAAATACATTACAAAAAGATACAGTTGCAAATACATATTATACATGGTTACACATATTTACAAAGAAAGACGGTACAACGAGAGAGTTTTCAAAGCTTTAGTAATAATAATATAACTTTCATCTTGTGACAGGGCAGTTAATGGTAGCAACACGCTAGCAATACACTCGCAACACAGTAAACTGGTCTGTTAAAAAAACATACCGTAAAAATCAGCTCTTCTCCTTAAGATAGTAATGCAAATGCAGCTGACTTGTGTTAAATATGTTCCAAAAACCTGCCAGAAACTCACCGAAGGTTATGGGCAAGGTGCATTAACTGTCATTTAAGCTTCAGTTCAAGTGTGGTGCAAATCTCCTCCTTCTTGGTTTGTCGCAAGTGCTAGTGTTCAAGTAGTTAAAACATGTCTATAAGAGTTGTCTCAAAGAAAGGAACTCATTCATATTTACAAACTAGGCGCAGCCGCTGTCCTTTAATGTTCAGTTCAACCGCATTTGTAATCTCCTCCCCTGTCTGTTGCAAATGCAGCCAATTTGTGTTTTATAAGCATGGTCGAGCACATAAAACTGGTTTAAAAAACGAGTCTCAAAGACAGAAAATCACCGAAAGTTAAGTGCATGGTGCATCCAGTGTCTTTTGAGTTTCAGTTCAACAGCAGTTACACGCTCCCCCCTTTCCTGTTGCAAATAAAGCCAACTTGTTTTTAAGAACAAAAGTCAAGCATATGAAAAGAATGTTCAAAAACTTGCCTTAAATCCCCCAACTGTACATGTGAGATGTGTCCACTGTTTTAAGCTTCAGTTCAACTGCGGTGACTGTCCCTTCAAGGCACCGTTGCAAATACAGCTAACTTGTGTTCAAAAAAATGTATGAACATTTGCTCAAAGGCAGGACAACTACCAATCGTTACTTGTAAAACGTGATTACTGTTCTTTAAGCTTCAGTTCCATGGTCATGACCATCTCGTTAAAGCCCGGTCACAAAGACAACTGACTTCTGTTTAAAGCTTCAGTTCTACAGCAGTGATCATCTCCTTAAGGTCTTGTCATGAATACAGCTAATTTGCTCAAAGGCAGAAAACCTACAAACAATTATGTGCAAAGTGTATACACTGTCCTTTAAGCTTCAGTTCAACAACGGGGACCATATCCTTCTGTCCCCCATGTCTAGTAGCCCCTCATTCAATAATTAAATTTAACACACTGGTCTCTAATGCAGAAACTCAATCAAAGTTACATGTGAGGTTCCTTTAAGCTTCAGTTCAACAGTGGTTAAGATCCCCTCCTTTAGCTCCTTGTGTTGAATAATCATGGTCAAGTAGATAAAAAAACATGTTTCATAAGTTATGTGCAATGCACATCCAATGTCCTTTAAGCTTCAGTTCAACAGTGGTCAAGATTTCCTCCTTTAGCTCCTTGTGTTGAAGAATCATGGTCAAGTAGATAAAAAAACATGTTTCATAAGTTATGTGCAATGCACATCCAATGTCTTTTAAGCTTCAGTTCAACATTGGGGACCATATCCATCTGGCCCCCGTGTCTAGTAGCCCCTCATTCAATAGTTACATTTAACACACTGGTCTCCAATGCAGAAACTCAATCAAAGTTACATGTGAGGTTCCTTTAAGCTTCAGTTCAACAGTGGTCAAGATCTCCTCCTTTAGCTCCTTGCGTTAAATAGCCATGGTCAAGTAGATGGAAACATGTTTTATAAGTTAAGTGCAAGGCACATCCAATGTCCTTTAAGCTTCAGTTCAACAATGGGGACCATATCCTTCTGGCCCCAATGTCTAGTAGCCCCTCATTCAATACTTACATTTAACACACTAGTCTCCAATGCAGAAACTGAATCAGAGTTACATGTGAGATACCTTTAACCTTCAGTTCAACAGTGTTCAAGATCTCCTCATTTAGCTTCTTGTGTTAAATAACCATGGTCAAGCAGATACAAATATGTTTCATAAGTTAGGTGCAAGGCAAATCCAATGTCCTTTAAGCTTCAGTTCAACAACGGGGACCATATCCTTCTGGCCCCCATGTCTAGTAGCCCCTCATTCAATACTTAAATTTAACACACTAGTCTCCAATGCAGAAACTCAATCAAAGTTACATGTGAGGTTCCTTTAAGCTTCAGTTCAACGGTGGTCAAGATCTCCTACTTTAGCTCCTTGTGTTAAATGTATATATATATATATATATATATTAAATAACCATGGTCAAGTAGATAAAAAACAGGTTCAATTGGTTATGTGCAATGCAATGTCCTTTAAGCTTCAGTTCAATGGCAGTTACCATCTTCTTTTAGCCCCAGTAGCCCCTTGTTCTGCTGTTGAATCGTACAAACTCAGCTCATAGGCAGAAATTTTCCGCAAAGTTCATGCAAGGTGCATTCACTATTCTTTAAGCTTCAGTTTGGCGTCACACAAAAGTACTAAATACCGGTGGGTGATTTTAATGTGTAGCAAGTTGAGAGTTAGCATTAGCTCATTAGCATTAGTTCCTAACCTCCCCGCTATACAACCGTTTCCGTTTGTGATCCCCGTCTCAAAACATTTTCTCGCGGTATCCCGGGAAATCTACCGTACTCCCGATTTCAGTTCAACGCGATCGCCCACCCCCGGGTAATGACCGCGAATCTAATCATCTCTTAATGAACTGCTGCTTGAGAGCGCCCTTGGGTCAAAACGTGGCTGAAAAGGCGTCCCGGGATGCAAGGACCCCGCCTTATGAGACGAGGATTCCGCCTTATGAGAGAAAGATGGGGCGGCATCGAGGGAACAATTTGCATGCGGACAAGAAGCTATCGTTCCGACAGATCGTCGGCGCTTTTAATTACAAGTCGGCCCGCAGAGAGGGACGAGCGGCGGCCATTGTTGCCCGGGCGGACCTAAACTAATTACCCGGGTCCTAATTTATACCTGCGGCGGACCTGAAACAGATGCTCGGATCAGCTTAAGGCCTTTTTTTTTTTTAATCTTGCTGGAATTGGACGGCAACCACGTTGCCCAAACAAACCGATATTTAAAAAAATAGATCCGGTTCCTTTCCCCATCAAATTATACGCTAGAAATATTTCACAATTATCGTCCTGAAAGGTTGTATTTGTCAGGAACCGGAACTGGATCAGGACCCAAACGCGTGACGTTTCTCACACAAGCCTTTTATTTTACGGGTAATGGAGAGTCAGGCCCGTTCGGCAGCAGTCTGGCGTGAAATGATAGGAAGCCAGAGGCCGAAGAGATCGATACCGATTGCCCGGGTAGATATCGGACGGATGGGGTCGATACCGGACAGGACGGGACTGATAGGATGGATAATGAAACAGGATATCGAAAATAAAGGGGATAAACAAGACGGGAACGAAAACTGGAGAGAATGATAAACAGCACGAAAATAAACGGGAATGTAACTGGAAATCGGTATTAAACAGGACAACAATAAACGGGAACAATACCGGACTGGAAATACCAACAGGAAAACAGGACCGGGTCTTGCGGGGCAGAGGTTCGTTGACAGACTGACAACAGGAAAACTGAGAGCACTGAGCCTAAATAGACAAAAAGCCAATCAGTCAATGAGCCGTAGCCTTGCACCACACAGGCGGGGCCGATTGGGCACCATGGCAACCCTGACCTTTTGTGGTACAAATTTATTTTACACTGCGGTCAACATTACTGACATATGTATAATCTTATGATATCTTATTTTTATAAACCATTCAAAAGAAAGGCAGGAGATCATTTTTCTCTTTTCAACTGGATCCATTATCCTCTTCACTCAATGAGGTTTGGGCACGTCGGCGCAATTCTCCGCCAAAATAAAAGATGGTTTTCTTTTAGTTTGTCGAGGATATCCTGCCGGTCCTTTTAGGGTTTTCAATATTTTACATACGAGCTTGAAACGGACGCGGTGTGAAAAGCCGGGCTCGGCGTTTCTCGCTCTCTGCCGGTAAATAATCCATGCACGCTTGCAAGTCCACTCAAAGACACGCATCAAGTTTTAATCAATGGCGCAACAGTACGATACCACAGCCTTTAGGCCAGGGATGTCAAACTCATTTTAACTCGGGGGCCACACGATAGAACAAACATTCCGACTAGTAGATTAAAGAGAAAGAAAAAGAGAAAAAGAGGGAAAAGGAGAAAGGGCGGGACAAAGAAAGAAAAAGAGAGAGAGAGGGAGAGAGCGTGAAAAACAGAAGAGATAAAAAGTTGTGAGCGAGGGTAAAAAGAAAGGGAGAGGAAGAAAGAAATCCAAAGAGAAATGAAAGACAGAAGGAGAGAAAAGAGAAAAGAAAGTGCAAAGGGTAGGAAGAGAGAAAGAGAAAAATGGAAGTTAGAGCCAAATAAGTTAAAAAGACACAGAGAGACAAAGAAACAAAAAGCAACAAAGGAAGACAAAAAGAGACTCACAGAGTCAAAGAGACAGAGGGTGGGAGAGAGAGAGAGACAGAGGTGTGCGTCTGGCCTTCTGCGTCAGAGTCCTGTTATCAACAGAAGTTTTCAGTGAAAATCTTTCGCATGAAATGTCATTTGTAGTTGATCGTACGAAATCCTTTATAGTCAAATGTATAAAATCCTTCACTGAGAAAGAAAGAGAAAGAGAAATATATATCTATCTATCTATCTATCTATCTAGACATGTATCAGGACATATATCTATCTAGACATCTATCTATATCTATCTATTTATCTATACATCTATCTATCTAGACATGTATCCAGACATCTATCTATCAATCTAGACATCTATATTTCTATTTATCTATCTAGACATCTATCTATCTAGACATCTATCTATCTAGACATGTATCAGGACATATATCTATCTAGACATCTATCTATATCTATCTATCTATCTATCTAGACATCTAGAAAAGGGAAAAGGAGAGAGGGCGGGACAAAGAAAGAAAAAGAGAGAGAGGGAAAGAGCGTGAGAAACAAAAAGATAAAAAGTCGTGAGAGAGGGGCAAAAGAAAGGGAGAGGAAGAAAGAAATTCAAAGAGAAATAGAAAGACAAAAGGAGAGAAAAGAAAGCGCAAAGGGTAGGAAGAGAAAAAGAGAAAAGAGAGAAAAGGAAAAAAAGGAAGTTAGAGCAAAAGAGGTTAAAAGAAGCAGAGAGAGAAAGAGACAAAGAGCAACAAAGGAAGACAAAAAGAGGGACACAAAGTAAAAGAGACAGAGACAGAGAGTGGGAGAAAAGGGTTGGAAAAGAGAGAGAGAGAGAAAAACAAGTACAGTGTCTTTGTTCGAGGCACCTGGCTTTGGCAACATCAAGTTGACATATTTCAACCTGCAGCTCGTTGTACTCTTGCGCTTCTCTGAGTGTTCTCTCGCGGGTTGGATTCAATCCCTTAGCGGGCCTGATTTGGCCCGCGGGCCGCCTTTTTGACACCTCTGCACTATTGAGTATGTGTTTTCCTCCCACACACAGAAGAGATTTTTCTTCTTTTTTTTTTCATTTTATCCGTACTTGATTTTTTTTCTTTATTTGTATTCAATGACAGCAGGCACCACACTGTGCCAGCTTTCTATCATCCGCTAAAATCCGAGCTACGTTTTAAATAAATAGCCTTGGAAAAAAAAATCAATGGGATAATTGTTTATTTCTACGGACTGACGCGGGTAAAGAAAAAAACAGGTAGCGTTTGGAAATACAGGGTTGGGTAGGGTTACTTTAACTGGATTACTTTCAATGACTTTTGGATGACTCCAATACCAAATATGCTAATAAAAGATAAAAGAAACTAAATATGAATCAAATGATGAAATTTTGTGCAGGCTTGGGGAGTAACGGAACACATGGAACGGCAAAAAGGTGTTTGGATTGATTTTCATTTTGTTTCCGTGGCATTTGATGTTCGTTTTGCCGGAGATCAAAGCCAGGAGAGAAAGCTTACCACGTGTTGTGAGTCATAATTTTATTCATATTGAGTAACTTTTGTCTTCCAGTTAAAGTAACCATACCCAACCCTGATAGATAGATAGATATATGTCTGGAAGTCTAGATAGATAGATGTCTGGAAGTCTACATAGAGATAGAGAGATAGATAGGTGTCTAGATGGATATATGTTTAGATAGATGTCTAGATGGATAGATAGATGTCTGGATAGATAGAAGGATGTCTATATGGATAAATGTCTCGATAGATATATGTCTAGATAGATAGATAGATGTCTGGAAGTCTAGATAGATAGATAAATAGATAGATGTCTGGAAGTCTAGATAGAGATAGATAGATAGATGTCCGGTTGTCTAGATAGAGATAGAGAGATAGATAGGTTTCTAGATGGATATATGTTTAGATAGATGTCTAGATGGATAAATACATGTCTAGATAGATGTCTAGATAGATAGATGGATGTCTATATGGATAAATAAATGTCTAGATAGATGTCTAGATAGATAGATGGATGTCTATATGGATAAATGTCTCGAAAGATAGATGTCTAGATAGACAGACAGACAAACAGACAGAAGTATAGATAGATAGATGTCTAGATAGATAGATAGGTGTCTAGATTGATATATGTTTAGATAGATGTCTAGATGGATAAATAAATGTCTAGATAGATGTCTAGATAGATAGATGGATGTCTATATGGATAAATGTCTCGAAAGATAGATGTCTAGATAGACAGACAGAGAGACAGATGTCTAGATAGATAGATGTCTAGATAGATAGTTAGATAGATGTCTAGATAGATAGTTAGATTGGTGTCTAGATGGATATATTTTTAGATAGATGTCTAGATGTATAAATAGATGTCTAGATAGATGTCTAGATAGATGTCTAGATGTCTAAATAGATAGATGTCTATATGGATATATTTCTAGATATATATATATATATATATATATATATGTCTAGATAGATAGATAGGTGTCTAGATTGATAAATAAATGTCTAGATAGATGTCTAGATAGATAGATGGATGTCTATATGGATACATGTCTCGATAGATAGATGTCTAGACAGACAGACAGCCAGACAGATAGATAGATGTCTAGATAGACAGATAAATAAATGTCTAGATAGATGTCTAGATATATAGATGTCTAGATAGATGCCTTGATGGAGAGAAAGCTTACCACGTGTTGTGAGTCATCATATTATTCATATTTACTTTCTTTTGTCTTTTATTAGCGTATTTGGTATTTGAGTAATCCAAAAGTCATTGAAAGTAATCCAGTTAAAGTAACCCTACCCAACCCTGTGCGGAAACAGAAAAGGATTTGAGTGACAACGTCGGCTGGAGGCATTGAAAGAGGAATGTGCCAACGTGAAGGGCGTGAAACACGGCAACAATGTTTCGGCCGTCTAATATTTTGTAGCTGTGAGGGAGTCGACAACAGAGGTGCTTTGCTTTACAGATTCATGGCTGATGATAAAAGTAGCCCCGGGCTTCGGTGCAAGGCTGTTTGAGCTTTAGCTCCTATTATTCCCGCCTGCTCGCCTGCTAAATGACGACTGAATACAAATGCGGGAAACGGAAAATCTTTTACTTGTACTCATCTGGAGATATCTGGAGGAGTTCATTACCTACCATAGGTAGGTCGTGAAGGATTTTATACATTTGACTATAAAGGATTTCGTACGATCAAATACAAATGACATTTCATGCGAAATATTTTCACTGAGATCTTATTTTGATAACAGGACTCTGACGCAGAAGGCCAGACGCACAAGGACAGACATCACGACGTAATGTAATGAAATGATCTAATGAAATGATCTGCATTTATATAGCGCTTTTCAAGTCATATCTGGAGGAGTTCATTACCTACCGTAGGTAGGTAGTGAAGGATTTTATACATTTGACTATAAAGGATTTTGTACGATCAAATACAAATGATATTTCGTGCGAAAGATTTTCACTGAGATGTTCTGTTGATAACAGGACTCCGACGCAGAAGGCCAGACGCACAAGGACAGACATCACGACATAATGTAATGAAATGAAATGATCTGCATTTATATAGCGCTTTTCAAGTCAATGACTTCCCAAAGCGCTTTACAATGTGCTCCACATTTCCCAATAGCGGCCTTGTATTGGAGCCATGTAAGACGCTAACCTGCTTATTGGGGGTATTACGGGTTAAGTGTCTTACCCAAGGACACTTCGACATGTAACACGGACGACCCGGGATTCGAACTGGGATCCCTTGATCCCAAGACGAGCTCTACCTCCTGAGCTACTGCCGCCTACAATAATTCACCCTGGTCATCCTGGAAGGGGGATATCACTTGTGAGGTCCCTTCTCAAGGTTTCTCTTTTTCCTCAGGCGGAGGTTTTGAGTTGTTCCTTGCCCGCATGTTGGTTTAAGATCAGGTCATTGTGTCATTGTAATCCTGTGCAGTCCTTTGAGACATTTTTTATGATTAAGGGCTATATAAATACATTTGACTTGAATTGACTTGACGACGCTGTTCTCCGAGAAGGTGAGTCCACGTGGGGAGTCTATGGCCCGCCCATGGGAGGAGCCGGGGCGCCGGCTCGCGGATAAAAGGCGTGGGCCGGGAGAACTTCAGAAGATCGGAGAAGATCGAGGGACACTAATTCGGCTAATTCTATGGAGTTCACTTAGTTAATTTGTTTAAGAAAATAAAACTGCCCCCGTGTGGAAATGCCAGTCTCTTGTCCATCATCTCACAGAAAGAAAAGAGCATGCATTGTTAGGCTAATGTAAGTTGTGTTTGGTTAATGGAGTCAGATAACGAATTCAACAATTTGGTAAACGATACAGTTGAATATTTATTTCCTTACAGTAGGTAGGTACCGAAAGCACAGGGGTGGCTAACCCGGTCCTGGACAGCCCCACGTCCTGCATGCTCCAACTGAGGTGTTGGGAATGAAACTATGAAAATGTACTGTTTACCAAATTGTCCGAATTAGTTGTCTGACTCCTAACCAAACACGACCTACATTCATCCTACAGTTATGCGCGCTCGTTCCTTGATGGGAAAAGATGGACAAAAATAGCCGACATTTTATACAAGGGGGCAGATTTAATTTCTTAAAGTATTCAACTAAGTGAACTCCATCGAATTAGCCGAATTAGTGTCGCTCGAGTCTCTGTCATGCCTTCTCTCTCGATTCTCCCTCTCGATCTTCTCTCGGCTCGCGTTCTTTTCCGCATGCTGGCGCGCCGGCTCCTCCCATGGGCGCGCCAGGAAAGCCCTCTCACCTCGATGTCTGAAGAAACTCAAAACAACACCAAGCGTTTATCACAACAATGCCTGACGTACTGCGTCAGAGTTTTGTTATCAACAGAACTAAACAAAACATTCCGCATTCGGATCAGCGTGACCTGTCATTGAACTTCAGCCTACCCGGTGAAAATCTTCATTGCACTTGATAAATGTAACTTGTATTTAATCATATAAAATAATTTATAGTAAAATGTAAAAAATCCTTCAATACCTAAAACAGTAAGTGAATAGGTTTGTAAGTAATTAGGGAGGTAGGTACAGTAGCTAGGTAGGTAGGTAGGTAGGCAGGTAGGTTGGGAGATCTGTATCTACAGTAGATAGGAAGGGAGGTACCGACAGTGGCACGCCAGCTCCTCCCATGGGCGCGCCAGGAAAGCCCCCTCGACTCACAACAACACCAAGCGTTTATCAAAACAATACCTCACGTCCTTCGTCAGAGCCCTGTTATCCATTTTCCCCAGCCAAAACATTCCAAATTTGGATCAGCGTGACCTGTCATTGAACTTCAGCCTACCCGGTGAAAATCTTCATTGCACTCGATAGATGTAACTTGTATTTAATCGTATAAAATCCTTTATAGCAAAATGGATAACATCCTTCAGTATCTAAAACAGTAAGTGAATAGGTTTGTAAGTAATTAGGGAGGTAGGTACAGTAGCTAGGTAGGTTTGTAGGTATTTAGGTAAGTAGGTAGGCAGGTAGGTTGGGAGATCTGTATCTACAGTAGACAGTGGCGCGCCGGCTCCTCCCATGGGCGCGCCAGGAAAGCCCCCTCGACTCACAACAACACCAAGCGTTTATCAAAACAATACCTCACGTCCTTCGTCAGAGCCCTGTTATCCATTTTCCCCAGCCAAAACATTCCAAATTTGGATCAGCGTGACCTGTCATTGAACTTCAGCCTACCCGGTGAAAATCTTCATTGCACTCGATAAATGTAACTTGTATTTAATCGTATAAAAATCTTTATAGTAAAATGGATAAAATCCTTCAGTATCTAAAACAGTAAGTGAATAGGTTTGTAAGTAATTAGGGAGGTAGGTACAGTAGCTAGGTAGGTTGGTAGGTATTTAGGTATGTAGGTAGGCAAGTAGGTTGGGAGATTTGTATCTACAGTAGACAGTGGCGCGCCGGCTCCTCCCATGGGCGCGCCAGGAAAGCCCCCTCGACTCACAACAACACCAAGCGTTTATCAAAACAATACCTCACGTCCTTCGTCAGAGCCCTGTTATCCATTTTCCCCAGCCAAAACATTCCAAATTTGGATCAGCGTGACCTGTCATTGAACTTCAGCCTACCCGATGAAAATCTTCATTGCACTCGATAAATGTAACTTGTATTTAATCGTATAAAAATCTTTATAGTAAAATGGATAAAATCCTTCAGTATCTAAAACAGTAAGTGAATAGGTTTGTAAGTAATTAGGGAGGTAGGTACAGTAGCTAGGTAGGTTGGTAGGTATTTAGGTATGTAGGTAGGCAAGTAGGTTGGGAGATTTGTATCTACAGTAGACAGTGGCGCGCCGGCTCCTCCCATGGGCGCGCCAGGAAAGCCCCCTCGACTCACAACAACACCAAGCGTTTATCAAAACAATACCTCACGTCCTTCGTCAGAGCCCTGTTATCCATTTTCCCCAGCCAAAACATTCCAAATTTGGATCAGCGTGACCTGTCATTGAACTTCAGCCTACCCGATGAAAATCTTCATTGCACTCGATAAATGTAACTTGTATTTAATCGTATAAAAATCTTTATAGTAAAATGGATAAAATCCTTCAGTATCTAAAACAGTAAGTGAATAGGTTTGTAAGTAATTAGGGAGGTAGGTACAGTAGCTAGGTAGGTTGGTAGGTATTTAGGTATGTAGGTAGGCAAGTAGGTTGGGAGATTTGTATCTACAGTAGACAGTGGCGCGCCGGCTCCTCCCATGGGCGCGCCAGGAAAGCCCCCTCGACTCACAACAACACCAAGCGTTTATCAAAACAATACCTCACGTCCTTCGTCAGAGCCCTGTTATCCATTTTCCCCAGCCAAAACATTCCAAATTTGGATCAGCGTGACCTGTCATTGAACTTCAGCCTACCCGGTGAAAATCTTCATTGCACTCGATAAATGTAACTTGTATTTAATCGTATAAAGATCTTTATAGTAAAATGGATAAAATCCTTCAGTATCTAAAACAGTAAGTGAATAGGTTTGTAAGTAATTAGGGAGGTAGGTACAGTAGCTAGGTAGGTTGGTAGGTATTTAGGTATGTAGGTAGGCAGGTAGGTTGGGGGATCTGTATCTACAGTAGACAGTGGCGCGCCGGCTCCTCCCATGGGCGCGCCAGGAAAGCCCCCTCGACTCAAAACAACAGCAAGCGTTTATCAAAACAATACCTGACGTCCTTCGTCAGAGCCCTGTTATCTAAATTCCCCAGCCAAAACATTCCAAATTTGGATCAGCGTGACCTGTCAATGAACTTCAGCCTACCCGGTGAAAATCTTCATTGCACTCGATAAATGTAACTTGTATTTAATCGTATAAAGATCTTTATAGTAAAATGGATAAAATCCTTCAGTGTCTAAAACAGTAAGTGAATAGGTTTGTAAGTAATTAGGGAGGTAGGTACAGTAGCTAGGTAGGTTGGTAGGTATTTAGGTATGTAGGTGGGCAGTTAGGTTGGGGGATCTGTATCTACAGTAAAGAGTGGCGCGCCGGCTCCTCCCATGGGCGCGCCAGGAAAGCCCCCTCGACTCCAAACAACACCAAGCGTTTATCAAAACAATACCTGACGTCCTTCGTCAGATCCCTGTTATCTAAATTCCCCAGCCAAAACATTCCGAATTTGGAACAGGGTGACCTGAAGCCCAATCAGTGACAATCTTCATTGCACTCGATGAATGTAACTTGTATTCAATCGTATAAAATCCTTTACAGTAAAATGTACAAAATCCTTCACTAGGTAGAAGGATGGACAGGTACCTTTTAGTCTATAACCGGAACATAACCATCTGGCAACTAGCGAGTTGAGCGAAACAACGTCACCCTGCCAATTTCCGAGCGTCTCCAGCTGGCACGCGGATCCGGAATTTTCCGTGGCCTTCCTTTGAATTTGTCGACATGACGTGACGAGACTCCAGCAGAGAGCGCATAAGCCACTAGGCAAATACCCATTCTCCAAAAGGACGTATTCTCTATTTGACCAGGATCAATGTTGATTCGGCTTTATAGATCCCGGCTCAGTCTAAGTCGCCTTATGAGATTATTGTCACATCTGTGATAATGACGCACATCTGCATACGAAGATTGATGTGCGGGTCCGAGACGGGTCAAAAAGCGCTAAGTTTGTGAAAAGGACAGGCATCGATTCTCTTTCAATGCCCTATCGCAGGGGTGTCAAAGTCATTTTCACTCGGGGGCCACACGATAGAACAAACATTCTGTCGAGGGCTGGACTAGTACTTTGAAAAGAAAGAAAAAGAGATAAATAAAAAAGAAAGACGGAGGGAAAAGGAGAGAGGGCGGGACAAAGAAAGAAAAAAAGAGAGAGGGAGAGAGCTCGAGAAACAAAAGATAAAAAAGTCGTGAGAGAGGGGGAAAAGAAAGGGAGAGGAAGAAAGAAATCCAAAGAGAAATAGAAAGACAGAAGGAGAGAAAAGAGAAAATAAAGCGCAAAGGGTATGAAGAGAGAAAGAGAAGAGGGAGAAAAGGAAAAAAGGACACAGAGAAAGAGAAAAAGAGACACAAAGAGTGAAAGAGACAGAGACAGAGTGGGAGAAGGGGGGGATGGAAGAGAGAGAGAGAGAGAGAGAGAGAGAGAAACAAAAAAGATAAGTCATGAGAGAGGGGGAAAAAAGGGAGAGGAAGAAAGAAATCTAAAGAGAAAGAGAAAGACAGAAGGAGAGAAAAGAAAGTGCAAAGGATAGGAAGAGAGAAAGAGAAAAAAGAGAAAAGGAAAAAAGGACACAGAGAAAGAGACAAAGAGCAACAAAGGAAGAGGAAAAGAGAAACACAGAGAGTGAAAGAGACAGAGAGTGGAAAAAAGGGGTGGAAGAGAGAAAGAGAGAGGGGGAGTGGAAAAAAATAAATCAAAAGAGAAATAGAAAGACAGAAGGAGCGAAAAGAGAAAAGAAAGCGGAAATGGTAGGAAGATAGAAAGAGAAAAGAGAGAAATGGAAAAAAGGAAGTTAGAGTAAAAGAGGTTAGACAGAGTGGGAGAAAGGGGGGGAGGGAGAGAGAGAGAGAGAGATAAATACATGTACAGTGTCTTTGTGAGAGGCAACATCAAGTTGACATATTTCAACCTGCATATATATATATATATATATACTGTCACAGTTGCCATGGTACCCAATTGGCCCCGCCTGAGTGGCGCCAGCTGCAGCTTGTTGACAGATTGGCTCCCTGTCAGTATGTGAACTCTGTCCTGTCAGTCCCCTTTTGTCGGTCCGTCTGCGAATCTCTGCTTTTATACGGCAAGCCCTTTTTTGCCTGTCCTGTTTTTTGCTCCACAATTTGTTTTGATCCGGACCACGTTTGCTCTCCCGTCCCGAATTACGATCTGTTTTTTTATTCCAACCACGTATGCTCTCCTGTTCTGGCTCACGACTCTTCCGACCCTGAACACGTTTTTGCTCTCCTGTCCCGGCTACTGGCCCGTTTTTTTCAATCAAATTCCGCGTTCAGAGAGGCCTTTTTTCCCTGCCATTGTTTTTCCTCCTCCGTCCAAGAAGTTTTGGAGGACAAACAATCGCAATCACCACAACATCGAGTTATTTTCTAAATAGCAGACATCTTGCGGGAAGTCCTTTCACCCGCGTTCGGCTAAGTGCATAACGAGTAACGCGGCAGCGCGTTTCGGAGAAGTCGGCGGGGTCAGGTGTGTTTCGCATTTTCAGTTCGCGTTGCGGAACATCTGAAAAAAAAACAAAGTTACCTGCAACGCTACAAACCGCAAGCGCAACTAAGGAGTGTCGGGAAATGTGCATTCGCTAACCACGCTAACCGCGCTAACCGCGCTAACCGCTGTTGATTTTGGGACTTTTTGGAAGCAGGGTTGGGTAGGGTTACTTTAACTGGATTACTTTCAATGACTTGTGGATTACTCCCATACCAAATATGCTCATAAAAGACAAAATAAACTAAATATGGATAAAATGATGACTCACAACACGTGGTAAGCTTTCTCTCCTGGCTTTGATCTCTTGGATCTCCGGCAAAACGAACATAAAATGCGACAGAAAGAAAATGAAAATAAATCCAAACATAATTTTTGCCGTTCCATGTATTCCGTTACTTCCCAAGCCTGCACAAAATTGAGTCATTTTATTCATGTTTAGTTCCTTTTGTCTTTTGTTAGCATATTTGCTATTGGAGTTATCCAAAAGTAATTGAAAGTAATCCAGTTAAAGTAACCCTACCCAAACCTGACTATATCCACAAAAAATTGTTTTAAAACTCCAGTGCCATGAAGAGCAGTCAAACATCTGACAGCTTTTGCTGTGGGCACGGTCCTTAAATATTCGGGTTTACTGGTTCCTTTAGATTGATTAGAGTCAGGTGCAGGTGATGAGAAGCAGGCGTAGTGTCCTCCTGTTTGTATGTATGTACTATATCCAGGCTTGGGTAGGGTTACTTTAACTGGATTACTTTCAATGACTTTTAGATTACTCCAATAGCAAATATGCTAATGAAAGACAAAATAAACTAAATTCTTCAACTAGTTCAACGACAGGTCACGCTGATCAGAATGCGGAATGTTTGGTCTAGTTCAGTTGATAACAGGACTTTGACTCAGGACGGCAGGCATTGTTTGGAGAAGTTGTTTCGTTTGGTCCAGACAGCGGAACTCTCTTCTCCGAGATGAAGGAGCCCACGTGGGGGGTTACCTGGCACGCCCATGGGAGGAGCCGGCACACCAGCTTGCAGAAAAACGAAAAAAGTGCAATAAAGATTTTCACCAAGTAGGCTGAAGTTTAACGACAGGTCACGCTGATCCGACTGCGGAATGTTTGGTCTAGTTCTGTTGATAACAGGACTTTGACTCAGGACGCCAGGCGTTGTTTGGAGAAGTTGTTTCGTTTGGTCCGGACAGCGGAACTCTCTTCTCCGAGATGAAGGAGCCCACGTGGGGGGTTACCTGGCACGCACATGGGAGGAGCCGGCACACCAGCTTGCAGAAAGACGAAAAAAGTGAAATAAAGATTTTCACCAAGGAGGCTGAAGTTCAATGACAGGTCACGCTGATCCGAATGCGGAATGTTTGGTCTAGTTCTGTTGATAACAGGACTCTGACGCAGGGCGGCAGGCATTTTTTGGAGAAGTTGTTTTGTTTGGTACAGACAGCAGAACGCTCTTCTCCGAGATGATGGAGCCCACGTGGGGGCTTTCCTGGCACGCCCATGGGAGGAGCCGGTACAAAATGTGGGCCGCGAGAGGAGAAGATCGAGAGAGGAGGCTTGACGGAGACTCGAGTGACACTAATTCGGCTAATTCGAAGAAGTTAAATCTGCCCCTGTGTGGAAATACTCGTCTCTTGTTCATTTTTCCATCAAGAAATGAGCACGCATTGTTAGGTGAATATAAGTTGTGTTTGGTTAATGGAGATAACTCATTCGAACAATTTGGTAAATTCCTAACACAACAAACAATTAACCCGTATTTAAGAAAGGATTGGACTTTTTCCCGGCGAAAATAAAATGTGAGACTATATGACAGGTGCGCCTCTCTCTCTCTGGCGTTGCATTATTTAGCGCGCGTCAGCTAGCTCACCTTGGCATCTTCCCGGCAAAGATTAAAAGAATCATTCGGAGCTTGTAAATAATCTGCACCTCGTCTGACGGACGCTGAATTATTTACGGTAATCCTCCGACGCGAGCTTGTTTATCACATATTAATGGCCGCCGTCCGGGGAGTCTTTCTCTGGCTAGCGCTAGCGCTGCTAGCTAGCGCCTATGTTCCCGATACGACGAGGGCCGGAATCTCCGACTCGAACGATTTACGACTGAAGCGAATTTCGCGATGATGCGTTCGGGGGGAATAGGAAAAGTCCAAGGTGACATTGGTAACTATTTCGGATGACGCTTTTGCTGTCTGTATTCATACAGTGATGGATTTTGTCGTTATTTATTTCTGTATTTCCTTTGTTGGGTGTTTTGTCATTCGTTTATTGCAGTATTGTCACTTTATTCGTATTTGATTGTGTATTTTGTCTTGTATATTCTGTTTATCGTGTAGTTTGTTGTGTATTTTGTCATGTACTTTGTTATTTATCTAGTTATTAGTCAATTTTTTGTGTCATGTGTTGCGTATTTTATTGTGTATTTTAGCACTTGTTTTTTTTTTTTTTATTTTGTTGTTTACTTTGTCATTTATTTGTTCCGGTATTTTGAAATCAATATATTTTTGGTATTCATTGTTTCTTGTATTTGTCACAGAACAGGAACGGGGACAGGACCCAATTGCGTTTGTTTTACTCAGTTTTTAATTAGAAGAAGAACAGGCAGATAGCAGGAACGCGGAAGTGGCACTTCTGTGTCAAGCGAAGGTAGTTGGTGATAGCGAGAAAACAGGTCGATGGCCGGGATGGAGGAGTAAAAATCAGAAACGGGTCCAGAAAAAAGGTCGGCAACAGGTATCAGGCAGGAAACGGGGCAGAATAAAGTCACAGAAGTTTGCCTAGCGTGTAGCGTAGGTTCATAAACGATCCGACAAGGAAGGTGGGGTTTTGAAAAAGAGGAAGCAGCCGATCAGCTTCCGCAGGTGCCCCGCATCAGTAATCATGACAGTATTTTGTCAACTATCCTGTCCTTTATTTATTCATGTATTTTTGTCACATATTTTGTGTATTTTAGAATTACTTTTTTTTTTTTTTGATGTTTGATGTTTCTTGTGTTTTGTCATGCAGTTTGTCGTTTATTTTGTCTTGGATTATCCGTGTATGTCAAGATTACCGATATGCATCACCTGTGCCCGCTCCTTTGCCCCCGACTGCCTCGGATTCTGATTGGCTCCCTCTCCCTATTTAAGGCCTCTCCTATCTGTCCCCTTTTGTTAGTCCGTCTGCGAACCTCAGTAAAAACTAGGCAAGCCTTTTTTCGTCTCTGACTCCCACCTGTTTTTTGCTCCCGTCTGTCCCCCGGCTTCGACCCATTTTTGATCCTGACCACGTCGACTCTCCCGTCCCGGCTTTCGACCTATTTTTATCCCCGACCACGTCTACTCTCCTCTCCTTGCTTATGACTCGCTTTCAACCCCGACTACGTTTTTGCGCTTATCATGTGTTTTTTCTAGATATTTGGGGTATGGACAGGTATTTTGTTTTTTATTTTGCCGTGTATTTTGTCACATATTTTCTTACGCATTTTGCTAAATTTTTCATCTCAATTTTGTAACGTTTATTTCTGTAACCTTTTATCGTTTATTTCCCTGGTGTATTTTCTAATGCCTTTTCTCATGTATTTTGTCCGCCGTCTCACTACGACCCCTCTCCTATAAACCAAAAACCTTGTGAAAGGCAATATCACCAGAAGCGAAAAGTGGCAATTTTGATGACTTTGAATCTCAATAGTTTGTGTTTTTTCCTTGAGCTTTTTAGCACTCGTTTTCAATTCCTCTCCACGATACGGCAAAAATATGACACAGTGTCCTTTTAAAAAGCCGTTTCTCCCTCCGACTAATTAGATCAATGTAGAAAGTGTCGTCATTAACGCATATTTGACAAGGGGCATTTATTTCGGGGCATGCAATATTTCACCAGTTGCTAGCTAGCTAGCTAGCTAGCGTCGACGAATGAGAGATGGGCGCTAGGCTCATTAGCGACAACAGCTGTTTGGCTAATGAAGAGGAAACAACAAGTGGAGAGCTTCTGCTAAAATCCCCTGAGACGCTCGCTCGCTAGCTAGAAGACAGCTAGCTAGCGCAGCAAAGATAAACGGGGCCCCGTTTGTTGAGAGGGAAACCTTGAAGAAGCCGTTTCACCTCAAGATGGATATGATTGCATCATATCGGCCAAAGTGCCTTTTTTGAAAATGTTAGGGTTTAGGGTTAGGGTTAGGTTTAGGGTAAGGGTTTAGGGGTTATGATTAGGGTTAGGGCTTGTGGTTAGGGTTAGGGTAAGGATTTAGGGGTTAGGGTGAGGGTTTAGGGGTTAAGATTAGGGTTAGTGGTTAGGGTTAGGGTAAGGGTTTAAGGGTTAATATTAGGGTTAGGGATAGGGTTGGTGGTTAGGATTAGAGGGTTAGGTTTAGGGTTAGTGTTTAGGGGTTAAGATTAGGGTTTGTGGTTAGGGTTAGAGGGTTAGGTTTGGGGTAAGAGTTTAGGGGTTAGGGTGAGGGTTTAGGGGTTAAGATTAGGGTTAGGGCTGGTGGTTAAGGTTAGGGTTAGAGGGTTAGGTTTAGGGGTTAAGATTAGGGTTATGGTTTGTAGTTAGGGTTAGAGGGTTAGGTTTAGGGTAAGGGTGAGGGTTAAGATTAGGGTTAGGCTTCAGGGTTAGGGTTACCATAGACAGATGAGCCAAAGACTAACCCTAACCCTAAACCCCAACCCTAACCCTAATGCAAATATTTTGAGGTACGCAAAAGCAACACATTTTGATCCAACAAAAGCATTCACTTAAAGGTTATTTTCCTTCTCTTTGGTCCGCCCATTTTTACGTGACTAAAGATGGAGTATTTGGAAAGAAAACCAAATAAGAAAGAAGCTTTGTTGTATATTGGCTTCTGTGCATGCAACTAAATGTCCGTTTGCTAGCAAACAACAGATCAATTGTATATGCCCAGCTTTGTTTTTTGATAATATTTATTTTATAGTTTCCTGTCACGACCAGAACGGAATGAGGACCCAAATGCGTAGCGTTAACTACAAGTTTATTGATAGGCAGAGGAAGGGCAGCGCCCGCGATCCGGTGCTCACTGGACGCGGTAAGCCACCCATGCAATCGGATCGAGGTCCGAACACGGAAGTGGACCTTCCGTAGAGGTGTCAAGGACAGAAAAAACAGGTCGGTAGCCGGAACAGGAGATCAAAAACGTGGTCGGGATCAAAAATGGGTCATAAGCCAGGATGGGAGAGCAAACGTGGTCGGGGTTAAAAAACAGGTCCAAGCCGGAGATAAACAGGGAGATCAGGAACGGACAGGTGGAAAAACGGGTGCAAAATGTCACAAGCCAGGAACGGGGACAGGACCCAATAGCGTTTGTTTAACGCAATTTTTATTGAGGAAGAAAGCAGTGCTTGCATCCATGACCCGATGATCGGCGGTCACGGGTAGCAGACGGCAGGAACGCAGAAGTGGCATTTCCGTGTCGAGCGAGGATAGTCGTTGACAGCGAAAAAACAGGTCGATGGCCAGGACGGAGGAGCAAAAGCGGTAACGAGTCCAGAAAAGGGGTCGGCAACAGGTATCAGGCAGGAAACAGGGCAAAACAGGTCGATGGCCGGGACGGAGGAGCAAAAGCAGAAACGGGTCCAGAAACAGGTCGGCAACGGGTATCAGGCAGGAGAACAGGGCAAAACGGGTCGATAGCCAGGACAGGAGAGCAAAAACATGGTCGGGATCACAAACAGGTCGTAGCCGGAGACAAACGGGGAGATCAGGAACGGACAGGCGGAAAAACAGGTGCAAAATGTCACAAGCCAGGAACGGAGACAGGACCCAATAGCGTTTTTTTTACGCAATTTTTATTGAGGAAAAAAGCAGTTCTTGCATCCGCCATCCGATGACAGTCGGTCACGGGTAGCAGATGGCAGGAACGCAGAAGTGGCACTTCCGTGTCGAGCAAGGGTAGTCGTTGAGAGCGAAAAAACAGGTCGATGGCCGGGACGGATGAGCAAAATAGAAACGGGTCCAGAAAAGAGGTCGGCAACAGGTATCAGGCAGGAAAACAGGGCAGGATAGTGTCGGATAGTACAAAGCCTAGCAGAGAGCATAGGTTTGCAGACGGTCTGACAGCTTCCTCTTGGAAGACGGGGGTTTAAAAAGTCAGGGAGCCAATCAGCGACCAGGGCTGTCGGCACAGGTGCCTTGCATTAGTAATCATGACACAAGAGTGGATTTGGCTGTTATTTGACTCGCTTCCGACCCCGACCACGATTTTGCTCTCCTGTCCCGGCTAGTGACCCGTTTTTCCGTTGCCACCTGTGGCCAAACGTGCAACTGCAACTCCTCCGTCCATTTGGGATGAAAAAAATCTGTAATATGGCGACTATGTCTTCCAAGTTTATTTGTATCTCTCTCCATTTCTGGACAACGACGTCCATTTGTCTTGCTTACAATCATAACAAGAAAAATCAATCTTTTTCTTGTAGTCCTTTCACTCTTTTTTTTTTCAAGCGGCTAAATATTATTGATGAAACGACCGCGGGGATCTCGAAAATCCACCGCCGCCCGGCCAATTTTGCGAGCGGGAGACAATTGAGTTCGGGAGAGAATGGAGTCATCAGGAGGGAGAAGGGAGTTTCTCGGACACGCCGCCGTCCAATCTCACGCTACGTGTGTTTCATGGGAAAGCGATCTGGGAACGAAAATGAATTTGGAAACCGTGCTGGAAAATGGCTCTCTCTGTCATGTTCTGTACTTTCTTTAATGTCCTGTTCTGGGTGTTATGGTGCTTCCGGTGGGAATGTGACTCTTTGACGTGTCTTAGAGATATATTTGTTTGTTTTCTTTCCTTCGCTTGCCATTAACCCTTTTATCATCATCTCAAAAATGTTCAGTTCATGGAGTTTTTTCCATTGTCAGTCCGTCTAGGAACCTCTGTTGAAAGAAGGCAATCCTTTTTTTGACCCTAAATCCCGCCTGTCCGTCTTTTTCTGTCCATTTGCCCTTTTCTTTATCTATGTAATATGTCTTCTTGAATTATTTGCGTTTGTTTTTTTTTCTTATTTTTTTCTCCGTTTTGGATATGTTTCCCCTTTTTACTTATTTTTCTCTTTATTTTTGTTTCTGTTTTCTTTCTTTCGTCCGCCATCAACCCTCTTATCATCATCTAAAAGATGTTCAGTTCATGGAATTCCGTTTTCTTTCCGTTGTCAGTCAGTCTGCGAACCTCTGTTGATAAGAGGCAATCCGTTTTTGACCCTGACTCCTACCTGTCCTGTTTTTGCTCCTGTCTGTCTCTGGCTACGACCTATTTTGATCCCGACCACGTCTGCTCTCCCTTCCCGGCTTACGACCCCCTTTTTAACCCGACTATGTCTGCTCTCCCGTCCCGGCTTACGACCCGTTTGTGACCCCGACTACATTTTTGCTCTTCTGTCCCGGCTACCGACCTGTTTTTCCGTCCATGGCACCGCCATCGCCCGCTACGGAAGATCCACTTCCGTATTTGGAACACAATCCGAGTGCGAGAGCGACATTCGGAAGCTGTGCTGGAAAATGGCTCTCTCTGTCATGTTCTGTACTTCCTTTAATGTCCTGTTCTGGGTGTTATGGTGATTCTGGTGGGAATTTTACTATTTGACGTGTCTTAGAGATATATTTGTTTCTGCATTTGTTTTTTCTTTCTTTTTTACTGCGTTTTGGATATGTTTCCCCTTTTTTACTTCTTATTCTCTTTATTTTTGTTTCTGTTTTCTTTCCTTCGCCCACCATCAACCCTCTTATCATCATCTAAAGATGTTCAGTTCATGGAATTCCATTTTCTTTCCGTTGTCAGTCCGTCTGCGAACCTCTGTTGATACGAGGGAATCTGTTTTTGACCCTGACTGCCGCCTGTCCCGTTTATGATCCCGTTTGTCTCCGGCTACAACCTGTTTTGATCCCGACCACATCTGCTCCCGCGTCCCGGCTTACGACCCCCTTTTGATCCAGACTACGTCTGCTCTCCCGCCCCGGCTTACGACCCGTTCCTGACCCCGACCGCATTTTTGATCTCCTGTCCTGGCTACCGACCTGTTTTTTCCAACCCTGACACCCCCATCGCCCGCTACGGAAGATCCACTTCCGTAATCGGAACACAATCCGAGTGCGAGAGCGACATTCCGAAGCCGTGCTGGAAAATGGCCCTCTCTGTCATGTTCTGTACTTTCTTTAATGTCCTGTTCTCGGTGTTTTATTGCTTCCGGTGGAAATGTGACTATTTGACATGTCTTAGAGATATATAGGTTTCCGTTTTCTTTCCTTCAACCCTCTTATCGTCAGCTAAAGATGTTAAGTTTATGGAATTCCCATTATTGATCCCTTAATGATTTTTTTGGAGATTTTAGACCATTATCATACTGTATTTCCTTTCAGGGGTCATAAAGTCTAAAAATCTCGTGAAATATTTACTTAAGACAGGGGTGTTAAACTCATCTTCACTCGGGGACCACACGATAGAACAAACATTCTCCCGGGGCCGGACTAGTAGATTAGTGAGAAAGAAAAATAAATAAGAGAAAGAGAGGGAGAGAAAAGGAGAGCGAGTGTGTGGGAGAGAGAAAGTGAGAAACAAAAGGGATTAAAAGAGAAATAGTAAGAGAGGGGAAAGAAAGAGAGAGAAAGAAATCCAAAGAAAAAATAGAAAGAGAAGGGTAGAAAGATAGAAGGGGAAAACACGAGAGAGGAAAAGATTGATAAGAGAGAGTAAAGGAAAAAAGAAAGAGAAAGCAAAATAATGTAAAAAGAACTAGAGAGAGAAAGAGACAAAGAGAAAGAAATAGCAAGAGAGAGAAATAGCGACAGAGAAATAGCGAGAGAGAGAGAGCGAGAGAGAGAGCGAGAGCGAAAGCGAGAGAGAAAGAGAAACAAATAGCAAGAGAGAGAGATAGAGACAAAGAGAAACAAATATCAAGAGAGAGATGGAGAGAAACAAATAGCAAGAGAGAGAGAGAGAAACAAAGAGCAAGAGAGAGAGAAAGAGACAGACAGAGACAGAGACAGAGACAGAGACAGAAAACTACAGAGCTCTGTGAGTTGCACATGGCTTTGGCAACATCAAGTGCACCTATTTGAACCTGCAGCTTGTTTTTTTCTTGCGCTTCTCTGAGCATTGTATCGCGGGCCGGGTTCAATCCCTTAGCGGGCCTGATCCCGCCCGCAGGCCGCCTTTTTAACACCCCTGACTAGAGAGGTTTTAAGCACTTTGATCAAGAGAATCGCCATAGAAAGTGCGGAAGAGTGGAAAAATATATATCTTGTGATTTATTTGGGAATTTTTGGTTAGGCTGTCTCCAAGTATTACGTTGTAAATATATCTTCCTAATTATCCTGACAGTCTTTTGTCTTATTTTTCGCTTTTAAGTATTTAATCATTACGTGTTTGCATTGGGGTCAATGTTCCCTCTAAGCTGCGTGTGTGCCCAATTGCGCACTGCCCAGTGCTTTTGAGCGCACAAGAAAATCTAGCCAGCTCACAAAAATCAGGGCTCGAAATTGCTAATTAAAAAGCGAATTAAGTCAAAGTTACAGTGCATGAAGGTAAAAATACACGGGTTCCCCCGACGTTGTGTCCTAAATGCGGTATTTTGAAGTCGAGTCAAAGTAGAACGAAGTTGAGTAAAGTCAGTAGAGTTTTTCGAGAACCGGCTTCTTCGGCTCGGCTCACTAAAAAGAACCGGCTCTTTCGGGTCCCAAACGGCTCTTCAATTTTTTTGTATACTTTCATCTCTACACGACCAAATATTATGTAAAATTATGCAGGAAGGGGGGGGAAATAGAGCAAAAAAGAAAAAAAAATACCAAAATGAAAAAGTAGTGAAAAGCTGAGAAAAGAAGAAACAAAAGGAGAGAAAAAGTGAAAAAAAGAGCAGGAAAAAAAATCAGAAAAAAGCCAGAAGAAAAGAAAGACACAAATAAAGGAAAAATGGTAATAGAGAACAAAAAAGCAAGAAAAAAGTAACAGTTAGGAAAAAATAAACACAAGATTTTTTTTTTAAATAATTCAAAAAAAAGGAGAAAAAAACAGGTAAAAATCAAATAAAGTTTGTGTTGCATTCAAATAATTTGCCAACATAGTACTTCCACTAAAAATGTAATTAAATACAGTTCCGTATCGTGCAACTGACTAAATAAGCCCCTCAAAATGTTAGTATTATGTGAAAAAAGATACCAGGAATAAAATAAATGGAAATTTTGTGAAATAATTGTAAAAACAAATGACGTTTGTAGACAATCGTCTGAGTCTATTCATTCAAAAGTGAAAAATGATTCTGCATTGCCGGAAACTCAGCAAAATGTAACTTGATGTCAAGTTTTGGACATGTTTGATAATGACTTAGTTGCCACACTTGGGATTGCAGTTGCTCACTGTTGTTTCAAGTGTTGCTCACCGACTTTGTGTGAACGCTCAGACCCCTGGAGAATTACAGGCAACATTGATTACAACCCTTTATAAATCCATTACAAGTGATAGTTTCCATCGTATTTATATTGTAGCAGCCCACTCAAAATGGCGCCGAATCCCGCCAAAAGAAAAAAAATATATAGTTCAAGTCTTTTAAAATGTTAAAAAAGTTAACTTTCGCCGGTTTTGCACCCCGATAATAAAAGAAAAAAAACGTTTTGATATAAAAAAAAAAATTGACTTTATATGATGTTGACTCACCCGTTGGAGCAGATCGGAATCAAGAGGAGTTAAAAGAGTTGCGCGGTTCTCCTGAACCGGAAGCACTTGGCCAACTACTTCCTTTAAAAACAATACGAATAAAGATTTAAAATAATATGAATACAATACAATAAAACCATTTTTAATGAACGTTTTGACTTCAGAATGAATACCAACAAGTAATACAAAAAAATAATCGAAAGAAAACGTTTTTAGTCACCACTTAAGACGACTCACTGTATGTTCTTTGCCCTCTGGTGGTCAAGTGACTTAGGTGGCAGCGCTATTTTACGAAAAGCCACAATAGGAGATTTAAATAGATACATAAATAATAATAATGAGATATGTAGCCAATAGATACATCTTAATCAAAACCGGATTCACAAGCAAGATACCAGACAGGGCAGGACAGACGGAATCGATACCGGATACTGGAGCAAGATACCGGACACGACGAGACAGACGGGATCAATACCGGATACCGGAGACTGGAGCAAGATACCAGACAGGAGGAGACCGATACTGGATACTGGAGACTGGAGCAAGATACCGGAGAGGACGAGATCGATACCGGATACTGGAGAAAGATACCGGACAGGACGACAACGACGGGATCAATACCGGATACTGGAGACTGGAGCAAGATACCAGACAGGAGGAGACTGATACTGGATACTGGAGACTGGAGACTGGAGACTGGAGCAAGATACCGGAGAGGACGAGTTCGATACCGGATACTGGAGAAAGATTTCGGACACGACGAGACAGACGGGATCAATACCGGATACCGGAGACTGGAGCAAGATACCAGACAGGAGGAGACCGATACTGGATACTGGAGACTGGAAACTGGAGACTGGAGACTGGAGCAAGATACCGGAGAGGACGAGATCGATACCGGATACTGGAGAAAGATACCGGACAGGACGACAGAGAGGCGACTGAATGTAATTTGTGCCTTCTGATGGCAGCGCTGTTTTATTAAAAGCCACAATAGGAGATTAAAATAGATACATACATAATAATTATAATATATGTAGCCAATAGACAAATCTTAATCAAAACCGGATTCACGAGCAAGATACCAGACAGGGCAGGACAGACATAATCGATACCGGATACTGGAGCAAGATACCGGACACGACGAGACAGACGGGATCAATACCGCATACCGGAGACTGGAGCAAGATACCAGACAGGAGGAGACCGATACTGGATACTGGAGACTGGAGACTGAAAACTGGAGACTGGAGACTGGAGACTGGAGACTGGAGCAAGATACCGGAGAGGACAAGATCGATACCGTATACTGGAGAAAGATACCGGACAGGACGACACAGAGGCGATTGAATGTCATTTGTGCTTTCTGATGGTCAAGTGACTTAAGTGGCAGCGCTGTTTTATTAAAAGCCACAATAGGAGATTAAAATATATACATAAATAATAATAATAAGATATGTAGACAATATAAAAATCTTAATGCAGGATGATCAACAAAATGCAACATATCTTTGAGCACTACGAAGCTAATCTTAGCCTGGTTGTTAGCCTGGTTTGGAGCAGGCTAGCTGTGGAGGATAAATCATCACTGTAACTGTGAGGACTAAATTTAAACTGCTTACACGCAACCAACTTGAGGCTAAATCAAGCCAAGATCATAAAAAAACATCCCAGTGTTCTGCCAAAACGTCCAATGAGACAGAGGGGATTGAGACTGGATACTGGAGAATGGAGCAAGATACTGGACAGGACGGGACAGATGGAATCAAAACCGGATTCACGAGCAAGATACCAGACAGGGCAGGACAGACGGAATAGATACCGGGTACTGGAGCAAGACACCGGACAGTAAAAGACAGACGGGATCAATACCGGATATTGACGACTGGAGAAAGATACCGGACAGGATGATATCGATACCAGATACTGGAGACTGGAGAACGATACCGGACAGGACGAGATAGATACTGGATAATGGAGAAAGATACCGGACAGGATGAGACAGAGGGGATTGAGACTGGATACTGGAGAATGGAGCAAGATACTGGACAGGACGGGACAGACGGAATGAAATGAAATGAAAAATGAAATGAAATGATCAGCATTTATATAACGCTTTTCAAGTCAATGAAGACTTCCCAAAGCGCTTTACAATGTGCTTCACATTTACCGATTCACACACACTCACACACCAATAGCGGCAGTGCAGCCATACAGGGCGCCAACCTGCTTATTGGGGGCATTAGGGGTTCAGTGTCTTACTCGGGACACATTTACAGGGATTCGAACCTGCAATCCCAAGACGGGCGCTCTACGTCCTGAGCTAATGCCGCCCCAAATCAAAACCGGATTTATGAGCGAGATACTGGACAGGACGAGACAGACGGATGAATACCGGATACAGGAGACTGGAGCGAGATACCGGACCGGAGGAGATCGATACCGGATACCGGAGACTGGAGTAATATACCGGACAGGACGAGATCAATACCGGATACTGGAGACTGGAGCAAGATACTGGACAGGACAAGATCGATACCAGATACTGGAGACTGGAGCAAGATAGCGGACAGGACGAGACAGAGAGGATCGACACTGGATACTGGAGACTGGAACAAGATACAGGACGAGACCAATACTGGATACTGGGGAAAGATATTGTACAGTACAAGACAGACGAGATTGAGACCGGGTACTGGAGACTGGAGCAAGATACCGGACAGGACGAGATCGATACCGGATACTGGAGACTGGAGCAAGATACCGGACAGGACGAGATCGATACCGGATACTGGAGACTGGAGCAAGATACCGGACGGGACGAGATAGACGGGATCAATACTGGATACTGGAAACTGGAGACTGGAGCAAGATACCAGAAAAGACAAGATTGATACCGGATACTGAAGAAAGATACCGAACAAAATGAGGGCAATGGGCAACCGTCACAAAAGTGAACGATATAACGTAAAAACATTGATCAGTATAAAAATAAAAGACTATTTCTACGACAACGGGAGTACTATATACAGCGGGGACATCAAACTTTAACTAGGGCATTGCCCCTGGATACAAACACATTGTATAGCATTTTAAAAGTGTGTTTCACAACTGCGAGTTCACTTTTCAATACATATTCCTCATGCCATGAGGCTCTTTAACTCCACCCAGGGGAGTAAAAGCCCACATTAAACCACACTCACACATTTGCATATTACCCTATTAAGACAACTTTTTCTCAAATCGTTGTCTCGGTTGCCATGGCGCCCAATTGACCCCGCCCGTGTAGCGCCAGCTGCATCTCATTAACAGATTGGCTCTCCTTCTATTCAAGCCCAGTGCTCTCACTCACCCTTCGGCAGTCCGTCAACAAACCTCTGCCCCGCGAGACGCCGGTTTTGACTCCGTATTTACTGTCCGGTATTGTTCCTGTATATTTCGTCCTATTTAATATCGGTTTCCAGTTTTGTTCCCGTTTAGTTTGTCCTGTTTAAGTTCCATATCCTGTTTTGATATCAACTCCGTTTGTCTCGTCCTGTCTGCTATGGACCCCATCTGTCCGATATCTGCTCAGGCAATTGGTATCAATCTCGTCGGCCTCTGGCTTCCTATTATTCCAGAGAAATGTTACGCGTTTGGGTCCTGTTCCGCTTCACGACAATCGTATCTCCTGCGTCAATTGACGGGATCTGCATATCGATCCTTTTGGTCGGAAATCTTTCTCCGGTCCGGAGAAGGATTCGCTCCTATTTTTATTTGTTATTAAATATTTTACAGTTATTCCCCTTTTTAAAGTCTTGGATTTATGGCTTCATATAATACCCGCGAAAAGCAATTATCATTTTTTTTTACGGGTCTTAAATCTTGTCCGGCTCTTTAACGAGAATTGTAACGCATTTAGAAATCATGTGGCGGTTTCAATGTCGTTCCAACTTTCGACTTATGGATTATGAAATTGTTCCTGAAATTGTCAGGGTTTGTTTATTTCAAGGGACACTGTGTATTATGTAGTGCCTCCTAGTGGTGGAAATAACACATTGTTTTTTTTTAAGATTAGCATTTTTTATTTAATTATTTCCTTTTTCTTTCCCCCTTTTTTTCTGTCATTCTTTTTTGTCTTTTTCTCTTTCTATGTAATATCTCATCTCATCTCATTAGCTGCACCGCTTATCCTCAGTAGGGTCGCGGGCGTGCTGGAGCCCATCCCAGCAATCATCGGGCAGTGGGAAGGGGACACCCTGAACTGGTTGCCAGCCAATCGCAGGGCATCTATGTAATATGTTTTCTTGAATTATTTGCATCTGATTTTTCTTTTTTTTTTTCTGTTTGGGATATGTTTCCCCTTTTTACTTCTTTTTGTCTTTATTTTTTTCTTTTTTCTTCTTTTTTATTCGGCCCCCAAGTTTTATTGTTCTCTTCCTTTTCGTCTTCTTTTTTCCTTTTTCCATTGGACATTTTTAACCGTTTTGTTGCCTTTCTTTTTATTATTTACTTTTTTTCTCTGCTTTTCTCATTTTTCATTTTTTTGTTTTTCTTCTTTCCTTTGCTTCTGTTTTTCTTTGTTCTTGTCTCCTTGTGTTCTCTCGTTTTCTCCAAACGTTTTTCTTCTTATTTATTTGTCTTCCCCTTTTTTTTTTTCCTCATTCTTCTTTTTTTCCAAATATTTTTTACTCTCTTTTTCCCCCGTTTTAATTTTTTAATTTCCTTTCCTTTGGACTTTTTCCACTGTTATGTTGCCTATCTTTTTTATTTACTGTTTTCTCTACTTTTCTTGTTTTTATTTTTTTCATTTTTTTTCTTTCCTTTGCTTCTGTTTTTCCTTTTTCTTTTCTTCTTGTATTCTCTCATTTTCTCTTAACTTTTTTCTTCGTATTTATTAATTTCCCCCCTTTTTTTGTTTTTCCCTCCTTCTTCTTTTTTTAAATCTTTTTTGGAACACGACTGAATGTTTGGATGAAATAAATAACGTGTCCCCTCTCAATTCGACTTTCTCTGCTCCTTTGTGTATGTTTTGGGGCGGGGCCCGATATACGTCCTGCTCCGAAATTTAGCATACGCAACGCAGTGACATCGAGTCATCAAGTATTACCTGGGATTAGATTTCACTACGAACGGCGGATGCTCATTCGATGATAACAAAGAAAATGCTCGGAATTAAAAGAGAAATATTTTATTTTGAAAGGGCCAAAATTGGAAGAAATCTGAAGTGGAAGAGGCGAAGGCCTTTCGGCGTGACGGCGATAAAAGGCGCATGATGGATGCTCGGCCGAGAAGCTCCAATTAAAAGAATAATTGTCAAATTAACAGCTCTTGTCCATTTCAAGGCGGCAGTCAGCAATGTGACTTATTTTACGATCTGCGGGCGCCAATAAATTCTCTCCCACGGCAACTTCAGACGTAAGTCAGAAAAGACGATCGTTCCAAAACTTTCTCCAGCGAGTGATGGCGGTGTCGGGAACGGAAAAACGGGTCAGTAGCCGGGACGGGAGAGCAAAAACGTGGTCGGGGTTGGAAACGCGTCGTGAAACAGGAGAGGGGAGTAGACGTGGTCAGGATCACAAAACAGGTCAAAGCTGGGGAACAGACGGGAGCAAAAAACAGGTGGGAGTCAGGGTCGAAAAGCTTGCCTAGCGTCAGCTGAGGTTTGCAGACGGACCGACCACCGGTGACAAGAAGACGGGGGTATAAAAAGAGACGGGAGCAGTAATCAAGACAGTGGGAGCACTTCACATAACATAAATTGTGCGTCACTTTTAAGCTTTGCAGAGTGGGAAGGCACGTGGGCAGCACCACAGTGAGGCAGATGCGGAGTCACCGACGAAGAGGAAGGGAGCTCAGTCGCAGGGAAAACAACTACATTATTTGTTATGATTTGCTATTCACGTTGTGGAAAAGTAACATGAAGGGGGCTAATGTTAGCATTTGCCTGTGTAGGATTTTATACATTTTACTTTAAAAGACTTTATACGATGAATACAAGTTACATTTATCGAGTACAATAAAGATTTTCACTGAGTGAGCTTCAGGTCACGCTGTTCCAAATGTGTAATGTTTCGGCTGGGGAATTTTGATAACAGAAATCTGACGCAGGAAGGCAGACATTGTTTGGAGAAATTGTTTTGATAAGCGCTCTGCTGTTATGAGTTTTTCAGACATCGAGGCGAGGGGGTGGACCCCAGGGGGCTTTCCTGGCACGCCCATGGGAGGAGCCGGCACACCAGCTTGCGGAAAAAAACGTGAGCCGGGAGAACGAAGCGAGAAGATTGAGAGAGGAGGCTTGACGAGGACTCGAGCGACAATAATTCGGCTAATTCGATGGAGTTCACTTAGTTAAATTGTTTAAGAGATTAAATCTGCCCTTGTGTGGCTCTTGTCCATATTTTCCCATCAAAAAACAAGCATGGATTTTGGGGTGAATATAGGTTGTGTTTGGTTCATGAAGTCAGATAACTTATTCGAACAATTTGGTAAACGATACATTTTAATATATTTAATTCCTAACACTATCAAGCTACCTTTTTAGCTATTTAGCAAGCCATCCAGCTAGGTTGCAATTTACACTCTTTTAGCTAGTTATTTACTTCCCTTTTGGTTCTTTTACCTGTTTACCTTTTAAGTTAACTATAAAGCGAGCTTTTTAGCTATTTAGCAAGCCATCCAGCTAGGTTGCAATTTACACTCTTTTAGCTAGTTATTCAGTTCCCTTTTGGTTCTTTTACCTGTTTACCTTTCAAGCTAACTATAAAGCTATCTTTTTAACTATTTAGCAAGCCATCCAGCTAGGTTATGATTTACACTCTTTTAGCTAGTTATTTAGTTCCCTTTTGGTTCTTTTACCTGTTTACCTTTCAAGTTAACTTTAAAGCTATATTTTTAGCTATTTAGCAAGCCATCCAGCTAGGTTGCAATTTACACTCTTTTAGCTAGCTCTTTACTTCCCTTTTGGTTCTTTTACCTTTTTACCTTTCAAGCTAACTATCAAACTACCTTTTTAGCTATTTAGCAAGCCATCCAGCTAGGTTATGATTTACACTCTTTTAGCTAGTTATTTAGTTCCCTTTTGGTTCTTTTACCTGTTTACCTTTCAAGCTAACTTTCAAGCTATCTTTTTAACTATTTAGCAAGCCATCCAGCTAGGTTGCAATTTACACTCTTTTAGCTAGTTATTTAGTTCCTTTTGGTTCTTTTACCTGTTTGCCTTTCAAGCTAACTTTAAAGCTATCTTTTTAACTATTTAGCAAGCCATCCAGCTAGGTTGTGATTTACACTCTTTTAGCTAGCTCTTTAGTTACCTTTTTGTTCTTTTACCTGTTTACCTTTCAAGCTAACTTTAAAGCTATCTTTTTAGCAAGCCATCCAGCTAGGTTGCAATTTACACTATTTTAGCTAGTTATTCAGTTCCCTTTTGGTTCTTTTACCTTTTTACCTTTAAAGCTAACTATCAAGCTACCTTTTTAGCTATTTAGCAAGCCATCCAGGTAGGTTATGATTTACACTCTTTTAGCTAGTTATTTAGTTCCCTTTTGGTTCTTTTACCTGTTTACCTTTCAAGCTAACTTTCAAGCTATCTTTTTAACTATTTAGCAAGCCATCCAGCTAGGTTGCAATTTACACTTTTTTAGCTAGTTATTTAGTTCCTTTTGGTTCTTTTACCTGTTTACCTTTCAAGCTAACTTTCAAGCTATCTTTTTAACTATTTAGCAAGCCATCCAGCTAGGTTGCAATTTACACTTTTTTAGCTAGTTATTTAGTTCCTTTTGGTTCTTTTACCTGTTTACCTTTCAAGCATGCATTGTTAGGACAATGCAGGTTGTGTTTGGTTAATGGAGTCAGATAACTAATTCGAACAATTTGGTAAATGGCACATTTTAATATTTATTTCCTAACACTTGTTAGCTGATTCATGATCGTGTGTGAGTCCGAGGAAGATACGTTTTATTTCTGTTCAATCATCTTAAGCAGTGTTTAATTGGGTATCATTAAAAAACCTCCACTTTCACACAATGGTGGTAAGATGAAGCCTCAAATTCGAATTTTCCGGCAAAGTCCGAGTGATTAAGTCAGGAAACGACACGTTAGCCTCTCTGGTCGCTGGCTGAATGCTAGCGCTTGCTTGTTAGCTTATTAAAAACTGCGTGCGAGCGAGAAAGATACTTATTATTTCAGTAAAATGAACGAATGAGGTTTATTTGGGAACAGCACAAAAAAACAGATCATGAATAAAAGGGAACATCAAATTATTTGCACCAAAAACACGGAGGAAAAGTCAGCTGAACAGTCAAATATGATCGTAGACATGTAGCGAAAGGGAGGAGGCTTAAGCCTGTTGGGAATTGAATATTAAAATGTACCGTTTACCAAATTGTTCGAATGAGTTATCTGACTCCATTAACCAAACACAAGAAACCGACATTTCGACATGGGGGCAGATTTAATTTCATTATTAATTTAACTAAGTGTACTCCATCGAAAAACGGCCAAATTGGCGTCTTTTAAAAAGGTGTTAACGAGAGAAATACCGGAAGGTACAAAGGCTAACGCTAACTTTTGCGGGTGGCAGCGCAACTTAGCTTAGCGGCTCTCTATTTAGCTCAATTATGAAAATGTGTCCGTTTTCATTCAGAAATTTAAAAAGGTGTTAACGTGAGAAAACCGGAAGGTACAAAGGCTAACGCTAACTTTTGCGGGTGGCAGCGCAACTTAGCTTAGCGGCTCTCTATTTAGCTCAATTATGAAAATGTGTCCGTTTTCACTTAGGAATTTATAAAGGTGTTAACGTGAGAAAACCGGAAGGTACAAAGGCTAACGCTAACTTTTGCGGGTGGCAGCGCAACTTAGCTTAGCGGCTCTCTATTTAGCTCAATTATGAAAATGTGTCCGTTTTCACTTAGGAATTTATAAAGGTGTTAACGTGAGAAACACGGGAAGGTACAAAGGCTAACGCTAACCTTTGCGGGTGGCGGCGTAACTTAGCTTAGCCGCTCTTTATTTAGCTCAATTATGAAGATGTTTCCGTTTTCACTTAGGAATTTAAAAAGGTGTTAATGTGAGAAATACCGGAGGGTACAAAGGCTAACGCTAACCTTTGCGGGTGGCGGCTTGACTTAGCTTAGTCGTTCTCTATTTAGCTCAATTATGAAAATGTGTCCGTTTTCATTGAGAAATTTGAAAAGGTGTTAACGTGAGAAATACAGGAAGGTACAAAGGCTAACGCTAACGCTAACCTTTGCGGGTGGCGGCGCAACTTAGCTTAGCCGCTCTCTATTTAGCTCAATCATGAAAATGTGTCCGTTTTCACTTAGGAATTTGAAAAGGTGTTATCGTGAGAAACACAGGAAGGTACAAAGGCTAACGCTAACCTTTGCAGGTGGCGGCCTGACTTAGCTTAGCCGCTCTTTCTTTAGCTCAATTATGAAAATGTGTCAGTTTTCACTTAGGAATTTCAAAAGGTGTTAAGGTGAGAAATACAGGAAGGTACAAAGGCTAACGCTAACGCTAACCTTTGCGGGTGGCGGCGCAACTTAGCTTAGCCGCTCTCTATTTAGCTCAATTATGAAAATGTGTCCGTTTTCACTTAAGAATTTGAAAAGGTGTTATCGTGAGAAACACAGGAAGGTACAAAGGCTAACGCTAACCTTTGCAGGTGGCGGCCTAACTTAGCTTAGCCGCTCTTTCTTTAGCTCAATTATGAAAATGTGTCAGTTTTCACTTAGGAATTTCAAAAGGTGTTAAGGTGAGAAATACAGGAAGGTACAAAGGCTAACGCTAACGCTAACCTTTGCGGGTGGCGGCGCAACTTAGCTTAGCCGCTCTCTATTTAGCTCAATTATGAAAAGGTGTCCATTTTCAAATCATGTATTTGAAAAGGCGTTAACGTGGGAAATAAACGAGGGTACCAACGCTAACGCTAACCTTTAGCGGTGTCGGCGGCCATCGGCTAGAATATTGAATTTATAATGAAGCTGCTAGGAAAGGTGGACATTTTTCTATTAAAAGAGACATGTTGTCAATGAGATTTCCTTGTCGAAAGAAAAGGTCAATGGCGCCGTGTAATGAGTCATTGACTCAAGGCGGAGAACATCTCGCACTAAACTCGGGTCCCGAACAAGTCGCCTCGCCTGATTTATTCACACGTCCTCTTTAGTTTTGCCGGAAAAAAGAAAAAATGTCGCTTTTGATTAAATTGCCTCGGCCGAAGGCCATTCATCAGCCCGATACCAGGCGGGAAAATGGAGCTTAAACGGGTTCAATGATGACAAGAACATGACGTTTGCAATTTGGACGTACAGTAGTACGACGGGGCGCTCCGACTCCGGCTATTTTTTGTGAGTAATTAGCGCAATTTTTTTAAATCGCAAACTAGCTGGATGGCTTGCTAAATAGCTAATAAGGTAGCTTGGTAGTTATCTTGAAAGGTAAACAGGTAAAAGCACCGAAAAGGGAAGTAAATAGCTAGCTAAAAGAGTGTAAATCGCAACCTAGCTGGATGGCTTGCTAAATAGCTAATAAGGTAGCTTGATAGTTATCTTGAAAGGTAAACATTTAAAAGAACCAAAAGGGAACAAAAAAGCTAGCTAAAAGAGTGTAAATCGCAACCTAGCTGGGTGGCTTGCTAAATAGCTAAAAAGGTAGCTTGATAGTTAGTTTGAAAGGTAAACAGGTAAAAGAACCAAAAGGGAACAAAAAAGCTAGCTAAAAGAGTGTAAATCGCAACCTAGCTGGGTGGCTTGCTAAATAGCTAAAAAGGTAGCTTGATAGTTATCTTGAAAGGTTAACAGGTAAAAGAACCAAAAGGTAACTAAATAGCTAGCTAAAATACTGTAAATCGCAACCTAGATGGATGGCTTGCTAAATAGCTTAAAAGGTAACTTTATGGTTAGTTTGAAAGGTAAACAGGTAAAAGAAACAAAAGGGAACAAAAAAGCTAGCTAAAAGAGTGTAAATCGCAAACTAGCTGAATTGGTTTGCTAAATAGCTAAAAAAGATAGCTTGATAGTTACCTTGAAAGGTAAAAAGGTAAAGGAACCAAAAGGGAACTAAAGAGCTAATTAAAAGAGTGTAAATCGCAACACAGCTGGATGGCTTGCTAAATAGTTAAAAAGGTACCTTTATAGTTAGCTTGAAAGGTAAACAAGTAAAAAATCCAAAAGGGAACTAAATGGCTAGCTAAAATAGTGTAAATCGTAACGTAGCTGGATGGCTTGCTAAATAGCTAAAAAGGTAGCTTGATAGTTATCTTGAAAGGTAAACATTTAAAAGAACAAAAAGGTAACTAAATAGCTAGCTAAAAGACTGTAAATCGCAACCTAGCTGGATGGCTTGCTAAATAGCTAAAAAGGTAGCTTGATAGTTAGCTTGAAAGGTAAACAGGTAAAAGAACAAAAAGGTAACTAAAGAGCTAGCTAAAAAAGTGTAAATCGCAACGCAGCTGGATGGCTTGCTAAATAGCTAAAAGGGTAGCTTTATAGTTAGCTTGAAAGATAAACAAGTAAAATAACCAAAAGGAAACTAAATGGCTAGCTAAAGTAGTGTAAATCGTAACCTAGCTGGATGGCTTGCTAAAAGCTAAAAAGGTAGCTTGATAGTTAGCTTGAAAGGTAAACAGGTAAAAGAACAAAATTTTAACTAAAGAGCTAGTTAAACGAGTGTAAATCGCAACCTAGCTGGATGGCTTGCTAAATAGCTAAAAAAGATAGCTTAATAGTTAGCTTGAAAGGTAAACAGGTAAAAGAACCAAAAGGGAACTAAATAGCTAGCTAAAATATTGTAAATTGCAGCCTAGCTGGATGGCTTGCTAAATAGCTACAAAGGTAGCTTGATAGTGTTAGGAATTAAATATATTAAAATATATCGTTTACCAAATTGTTAGTTATCTGACTCCATTAACCAAACACAAAAATTCCCTGTCAAAATATTCTGCATTTGGAATGGCCTGACCTGTCATTGAGGGATAGCCTACTCGATGAAAATCTTCATTGCACTCAATAAATGTAACTTGTATTCAATTGTATACAATCCTTTATAGTCAAATGTATACATTCCTTCAATAGTTAGCTTGAAAGGTAAACAGGTAAAAGAACCGAAAGGGAACTAAATAGCTTGTCACAGACCAGGAAGGGAGATGGGACCCAATTGCAATGGTTTTACTCAGTTTTACTCAGAAGGAGAACAGGACTTGCATCCACGATCCGATGATCGTCGGTCACGGGTAGCAGATAGCAGGAACTTCCGTGTCGAATGAGTGTAGTCGTTGACAGCGAGAAAAACAGGTCGGTTCCCGGGGCGGAGGAGCAAAAACGGGTCCAGAAAAGAGGTCAGCAACAGGTATCAGACAGAAAACAGGGCAGGATAGAGTCGAAGAGTCACAAAAATCTTGCCTAGCTGGGAGCATAGGTTCGCAGACCATCTGACGGGTTCATTCAGGAAGATGGTAGTTTAAAAAGAGTCCTACAACCAATTGGGGTTTATGGCTGTTGGCGCCAACGGGGCAACCACAGGTGCCTCGCATCAGTAAACATGACATAGCTAGCTAAAAGAGTGTAAGGCCATCTAAATAGCTGGATAGAAAGTTAAAGAAAGCTAAATAGATAGCTAGAAAGAAGGCCAAAATTTTGTTTGATAACTAACAAAATGTTTGTTATAGAGCATGCAATAAAATGTACAGGTAGAGGTCTGATGACGTAGAAACACTCTGTGTTGTTCTGAGTATTCCAGACATCGTGACGCCAGGGGGGCTTCCTTGGCACGCCCATGGGAGGAGTTGGCATGCCATTATGCGGGGAGAAGATGGTGAATAGGAGAGAGCGAAAGGACTTCAGAAGAAGCCTTCCCAGAGACTCCAACGACACCAATTCGGCCGTTTTAGATGGAGTACACTTCGTTAAATAGTTAATGAAATTAAATCTGCCCTCGTGTGAAAATGTCAGCTTTCTTGTTCATCTTTTCCCTGAAGAAACGAGGGCGCATAATTTGGTAAACGGTACATTTTGATATTTAATTCCCACAATTCGTTTAAAAATGGGTTTGTAGTTTGCAAAATTGCCAAAATGCAAAAGATTTGTCCTTTTGTAAAACGAGAATAAAAATGGGTCAACCAGTCCCTTGATATTTCTCGTCTTGTCCTGAACAACCCAAAAAATGTTTTAATATAATATAATACAAACAAGCCTGGGTCCTAATCAACTCCATTTCTTTTCCACACGTCCTCTTTAATTTTGCAAAGGAAAAAAGAGGAAAAAAAACTCCAGTTTGATGAAATTCCCTCGGCTGGGGGCCGTTCATCATCGCAATAGCGGGAGCAGAAACGTGCCGGATCGTGACAGGAACATGACGTTTGCAATTTCCGACGTAGAACGTCTTAATGAGAAGATGGCGTTTGCAGTTCGCCGGTGAAGGCCCAACGTGTTAACAAGCCGTGGCAAATGGCTTGACATTAAAAAAATAAAAGAAGAAGAGTTAGAGTTATGGTGGAAGGTTTTTGGGAAGGTTTTGCAAATGAGATGTTGACATCAACCTCTTCAAAATCCATCTATCCGTTTTTTGCACTGCTTATCCTCAGAAGGGTCACGGGGGTGCTGGAGCCCATCCCAGCCATCTCCGGGCAGTGGGCAGGGGACACCCTGAACTGGTTGCCAGCCAATCGCAGGGCACACGAAGACAGACAACTCACCTGCTTATTCACACCTAGGGAGATTTCGGTTAAGCCAATCAACCTGACATGCATGTTTCTGGAATGTGGGAGGAAACCGGAGTACCCGGAGGAAACCCACGCAAGCACGGGGAGAACATGCAAACTCCGCACAGGGGGTTCGATCTCACGACCTCAGAACTGTGCTGCACAGGCGCTAACCACTGCGCGCCGTGCTGCCCCTCACCCCTCTTCAAAATCATTGTGTCTATTGATCCAAAAACAATATTTACTAAAAAACACTCAGAAACACTGCTTAAAAGCAACCACAGAAAGTAGATGATTCTGTTGAAAAGTAACCCAAAATAGCCCCTTGAAATTCAGATGAATTCTAAAATAAAGTCTAATAAAATCAAGTCAAGTCATGTTTATTTGTTTGGCCCTTAATCACAAAGAGTATCAAAGGTCTGCACAGATCAAAGACTATTGCAAACCAAAGACTATTATGACAGCATCCCCTGATCTAAAACCGACACGAGGCCAAGGAAAAACTCAAAAACCGCTGTCGAGTCAAGTCATGTTTATTTGTTTGGCCCTTAATCACAAAGAGTCTCAAAGTGCTGCACGGACTACAGACTATTATGACAGCATCCCCTGATCTAAAACCGACACGAGGCCAAGGAAAAACTCAAAAACCGCTGTCAAGTCAAGTCATGTTTATTTGTTTGGCCCTTAATCACAAAGAGTCTCAAAGTGCTGCACGGACTACAGACTATTATGACAGCATCCCCTGATCTAAAACCGACACGAGGCCAAGGAAAAACTCAAAAACCGCTGTCAAGTCAAGTCATGTTTATTAGTGACGCCCTTACTCACAAAGAGTCTCAAAGTGCTGCACAGACTACCGACTATTATGACAGCATCAACTGATCTAAAACCGACACGAGGGCAAGGAAAAACTCAAAACCTCAGTCAAGTAAAGTCATGTCCTGTTTATTTGTTTGGCCCTTAATCACAAAGAGTCTCAAAGGGCTGCACAAACTACATACTATTATGACAGCATTCCCTGATCTGAAACCTACATGAGGGCTAGGAAAAACTCAAAACCTCAGTCAAGTCATGTCCTGTTTATTTGTTTGGCCCAAATCACAAGGAGTCTCAAAGGCCTGTACAGACTATTATGACACCATCCCCCGAATTAAAACCGACACGACGGCAAGGAAAAACTCAAAACCTCAGTCAAGTCAAGTCATGTCCTGTTTATTTGTTTGGCCCTTAATCACAAATAGTCTCAAAGGGCTGCAGAGACTACAGACTATTATGACAGCATCCCCTGATCTGAAACCTACATGAGGGCTAGGAAAAACTCAAAACCTCAGTCAAGTCATGTCCTGTTTATTTGTTTGGCCCTTAATCACAAGAGTCTCAAAGGGCTGCACAGACTACAGACTATTATGACAGCATCCCCTGATCTGAAACCTACATGAGGGCAAGGGAAAACTCAAAAACCGCAGTCAAGTCAACCCATGTCCTTTTTATTTGTTTGGCCCTTAATCACAAGGAGTCTCAAAGGCCTGTACAGACTATTATGACACCATCCCCCGATTTAAAACCGACACGACGGCAAGGAAAAACTCAAAACCTCAGTCAAGTCAAGCCATGTCCTGTTTATTTGTATTACCGTTAATCCCAAAGAGTCTTAAAGGGCTGCACAGACTACAGACTACTATGACAGCATCCCCTGATCTGAAACCTACATGAAAGCAAGGAAAATTAAAAAACCTCAACATGAGGAAAATGAATTAACCTTGAGAAGGGACCACACATGAGGTCATCCTCCCTTCCAGGATGACCAAGCCAAAACGAATGTTGCAATAAAAAAAGAATACACAGATACTGTCAACATAAAATATAGGTTATTCATATGCTATAGAATAGAAATTTGTTTTAAGCTTTGATTTAAACATTTCCGATGAGGTTGCAGATCCAATCTCAGGGGAAAGAGTATTTTTGCGGATTTCTTCTTGGCTCTTGGGATCACGAGTAGACCAGCATTTTCAGTGCAAAGGCTCCGGACCGGAACATAGGGGTAGATTCAATATGAAATATATGATAAGGCAAGTCCATGCATGATTTTGTATACTACCAAAAGAACCTTCAAATCACATCTTAAGTTAACAGGGAGCCAATGCAGGTTAGCTCAAATCAGGGTCATGTGATCAAACTCTCTTGTCTTAGTTAAAAGCCTGGCTGCAGCATTTTGCACCAGCTGAAGGTTCTTGATTTTGGACTTTGGGAGACCGGAGAGTAGGGCATTATAGTCATCGAGACGAGAGGTAACAAACGCGTGAAATATAATCTCTTTCAGTTATTAAGCAAAATGTCAACAAATGACCCCGGAATTTGGATTTTCTAATGTTATACGAGATCTTTTAAGAGGCAACTTTAAAAGCAATTTGACACATTTTTTTTGCGGTATTTTTGTTCGGAAATAAACAAACATGGCGTCTGTTGTACATGACGGTAGTGGTTATCAAGATGATCCACTTTTTAGGCTTCTTTAACGCGATATAAAAAGTGGATTGTTTCGGTTAAAAGCATTTTCTAAAGCGCAGTTCAGCCAATGAATTGCTCCTCAAAGTGCTGCATTAAAATAAACTGTCACGAAACGGGCCGGCGAGCAGGAAGTCGGAACGCATATGCGTGGACGGTCTGTCGCTTTAATTAGGAAAGAAAAGTTGTCCAACACACAAACGGACCAAAAACAAAACAAAACAGTTTCAAAGGCAATGAAAATTACAAACTAGGCATTACTCAGATCAAACGGGCATAATAAACGGAGGGTTAAACAATAGTCTGGCCATTTAAGTACTCCAAAAGCAATCAGTCCAATGCGTCTCAGCCAATGTCAAGGGGCGGGCCCAGCTGAGCGCCATGACAACCGTGCAGGACATGACATAAACACCTAAATGTACCCCCAAAAGTGAACTATTTGCTTAAAAGTAGCCCAAAACAACCACTAAAATGTGGGTCTAATCTTGTGCTAAACCACGGAAGAGGCTGGGCCATATTCTGAACAAACAACTCAAAAATATGTTGGAAAAAAGTCAGGGCACCCGTATGATGCGGCAGGGGTAAACCAGCGAAAGCTGTCGGGCCCTGCTGTTGAACAGAAGAGTGTTGTGTCACCCTGACCTTTTATCTTTCATGTGTCCCGTTTTACCTGGAGGGAAGAAAGCATGTCCGACTTGGGTGCCGAGGTTGTCACGGTTGCCACGGCGCCCAATTGGCCCCGCCCATGGACACTGGCTGAGACGCGTTGAGAAAATCTGGGGCAGTTTGTTCAAAACAAAGACGATTTTATTATATTTTCGAGGATTTCTACAGTGGATTTTGTTCTCCCAGAATGCTTAATGTTGATTCCCATTGTCTTCTTTCCTTATTTGTGAGAGAAAGTGTGTTTTTTGTTGAAAAGAACCCAACAAAAATGAGGTAAATTTGTCTTAAAAAGTTTTGTGAGATTGGAAAAGCTCGGAAAGTCACGTACGAGCTGGTTTTTGACCCAATTTGTTGCTTTTTAGGCTCCTTCATCACACGCCGTGTTTGATGAAGATGCCGAGATCTCCTCCCGACGTTCCTCGGACCACCAAAGACGAGATATGTCGTATTTTTGAGGTGGGCACGCACGGATTAGGTCTTGTGTGATGTTGAGCCTGCATCAATGCATGCATAATTTCTCCTGGAGCGTTTTGACACATTCCAGCAGGGTAAAACAACCCAAACATTAGTTTATATCGTGTAAAAGAAGCCTAACAAGTGGAAAATCTTGATCACTGCTACCGTCAAGTACCGTATTTTCCGCACTATAGGGCGCACCGGGTTATAGGGCGCACCCCCCAAAAATAGTTTTTGGTCCTATATCTTCCATAGATAAGGCGCACCGGATTATAAGGCGCTACAATGGGAACGTCGACAAAACAGTCAGATTGTTCAGTCCAACTGATTACCCCCTTAACATTCCCAAAGCTTGCAAAGAAGCAAATACGTCTCGAGAACACGTGCGGATGCGGTGTCCGTACGATGTCACTCAAATGCATCGTTCCAAATATCATTCGGAAGGTTAAAGTCTTGGAATTCAAGAAATGCCAACCATTCCTTAGTTTCTATTTTCCTTTTCGCTCACAACTTTCTGTGCATATGACAATAAACACTTGGAATTGAGTTGAATTCACTCGACTCATCACAGAAACATCAAGATCGTTCTAAAACAAGATACCGGGAAAATATAAAGCCGCATAACTCACCTAAGTTCTCACATTCAATAATGATACGCAATCATGGTCTTCTTACAACCGTTAGTGAAGTAAATCCATGAGAGTAAATTATTTGCAAATACAGACTAATAAAACATGTTTCTTTATGGTGTACTTTAGCAAGCTTGCTAAGCTTGCTACGCCATTGCTAAACTCGGCCAATTGCAGGGTTTGTTTTGGCCATCTAGCCTATTGGAGGCTCTGAATAACTTCAGCCAATAGCGATCGATTTAACTGATGATTGACACATCTTTGTCGGCCAATTGCAGGGTTTTTTTTGGCCATCTAGCCAATCCGAGGCTCCGAATAACTTCAGCCAATAGTGATCGATTCAAATGATGATTGACACATTGGTTAACCAATGAAACGCCGGTATATAAATCCCAGCATACACCGGGGACTTGCTACGCCATTGTTAAACTCGGCCGATTGGAGGGTTTGTTTTGGCTCCGAATAACTTCAGCCAATAGTGATCGATTCAAATGATGATTGACACATTGGTTAGCCAATGAAACGCCGGTATATAAATCCCAGCATACACCGCGGACTTGCTACGCCATTGCTAAACTCGGCCGATTGCAGGGTTTGTTTTGGCCATCTAGCCAATCCGAGGCTCCGAATAACTTCAGCCAATAGTGATCGATTCAAATGATGATTGACACATTGGTTAACCAATGAAACGCCGGTATATAAATCCCAGCATACACCGGGGACTTGCTACGCCATTGTTAAACTCGGCCGATTGGAGGGTTTGTTTTGGCTCCGAATAACTTCAGCCAATAGTGATCGATTCAAATGATGATTGACACATTGGTTAGCCAATGAAACGCCGGTATATAAATCCCAGCATACACCGCGGACTTGCTACGCCATTGCTAAACTCGGCCGATTGCAGGGTTTGTTTTGGCTCCGAATAACTTCAGCCAATAGTGATCGATTCAAATGATGATTGACACATTGGTTAGCCAATGAAACGCCGGTATATAAATCCCAGCATACACCGCGGACTTGCTACGCCATTGCTAAACTCGGCCGATTGCAGGGTTTGTTTTGGCCATCTAGCCAATCCGAGGCTCCGAATAACTTCAGCCAATAGTGATCGATTCAAATGATGATTGATACATTGGTTAGCCAATGAAACGTCGGTATATAAATCCCATCATACACCGCGGACTACTCCACGTTCGGGGTAAAATCGAGTCGGCAGCTGTTGAGTAAATTGCGAGACCTTGCGAATTTAATATTGAGCCATATATAAGGCGCACTGTGTTATAAGGCGCATGGTCAGCTTTTGAAAAAAATTAAGACTTTTAGGTGCGCCTTATAGTGCGGAAAATACGGTACAACAAACCCCATGTTTGTTTATTTTAAAACAAAAACAAATTTATGTTTTTCCGTACAAATGTTCTTGTACGTCGTACACGTCTTAAAAATGCATCATAAACGTACTTTGTACGGCAAAAACCTACAGCTTAACAGGAAATGTTCCCTACAATTTTCCAGGGGTCTGAGCGTTCACACGAAGTCGGTGAGCAGCGCCTGAAACAACAGTGAGCGACCATAATCCCAAGTGTGGCAAGATAATTGATTATCAAACATGTCCAAAACTTGACATCACGTTACATTTTGCCGAATTCCCGGCAATGCAAAAGTTTTCTTCTCTTTTGAATGAATTGACTTCATGTATTATTGCAGGGGTGTCAAACTCATTTTAACTCGGGGGACACATGATCGAACAAACATTCTCTTGTGGGCCTGACTAGTAAATTAGAGAGAATGGAAAAAAAAGAGAAAGAAATAAGAGAAAGAGAGGGAGAGAAAAAGACAGAGGGCGGCACAAAGAAAAATTAGAGTAAGAAAGAGCGAAAGGGGAGAAAAGACGGAGAGAAAGACAGAAAAGAGAGAAAGAGAGGGGGAAGAAAGACAGGTAGAAAGAAACAAATCCAACGACAAATAGAAAAGAAAAGGAGAGAAAAAAGAGAAGGAGAGAAAGAGAGAGGGAAAGAACGAGAAAAGGAAAAAAGGAAGAGAGAGCAAAAGAATGTAAAAAGACACAGAGAGACAAAGAGGAACAAAGAAAGAGAAAAGGAGAGACAGAGCGTGAAAGAGTGAGACAGAGAGTGAGAGGAAAAGGAAAAGGGAGAGAGAGAGAGAGAGAGAGAGTGAGGGAGAAAGAGGGAGAGAGAAAAAAATACAAGTACAGTGTCTTTATGAGAGGCACCTGGCTTTGGCAACATCAAGTGGACATATTTCAAAATGCAGCTTGTTTTTATCTTGCACTTCCCTCACGTTGTCTCACGGGCCGGATTAAATCCGTTAGCGGGCCTGATAGGGCCCGCGGGCCGACTTAAACTAAACAGGACAAGGCATAACAGAACAGAAAAAGTATAATGAGCCAACACCCGCAATGCCCACAGCCCAACCTTAAATAGCAGCCACGCAATTAGCTGATCTGCTTCAGCTGGTGCCCAGGGGGCGGGGCAAACCGGTCGTCACGGCGACCATGACATTTTCTTTAAATTCCTTTGAAAAAAAATCTCATTGTGTTTATTTTTTCCAAGCTGTTACTTTTTTTTGTTTTCTATTTACTTTTTTCCTACATTTCTTTCTATTCTTTTTTTCTGGGTTTTTTCTACTGTTTTCCTTCTTTTTTCTCTTCCTTTTGTTTCTTTTTTTTTTAGCTTTTCACTACTTTTTCATTTTGGTATTTTTTTTCTTTTTTGTTCTACTCCACCCTTCCTTTAAGTCATTGTGTGCATAATTGTACATAATATTTGGTCATGTTGGGATTCAAGAAGCAAAAACAACCTGAAGAGCCGTTTGGGACCCGAAAGAGCCGTTTCCTTTTAGTGAGCCGAGCCGAAGAAGCCGGTTCCCCGACAAACTCTACTGACTTTACTCAACTTCGTTTTACTTCGACCTTGACTTCAAAATAACGCATTTAGGACACAACGTCAGGGGAACCCGTGTATTTTTACCTTCATGCACTGTAACTTTGACTTGAGTCGCTTCTTAATCAGTCATTTTGAGCTCTGATTTTTGTGCACCGGCTAGATTTTTGTGCGCTGAGAATGTGCGAGCAGTGCGCAATTGCGCACGCGCGCAATTTAGAGGGAACACTCTTGACAGGTATGTTTTTGACCCAATTTGTTGCTCGCGTATAAGACGGTGTCTTTGACGAAGATGCCGAGATCTCCTCCACCAAAGACGAGATATGTCGTCTTTTTGATGCGGACACGCCCGGATTAGGTCTCGAGCGACGTTGAGCCCGCTTCAATGCGTGCATAATTCCCCGTCAAGCGTTCTTTGGACGCGTCCCAGCAGGTAAAAAAGTTTCGGCGGCCTCGCTCGGGGATTTTATGCAAAGACGTCGGAGGCGGAGTCGCGTCAACGTTAGACAAACCTGACGTCCCATCACGTCCTCCCTCCTTCCTTCCCCACGTTATCCTCCGAATATTCCCAGATGAGCGCTTCTTCTTCATTAAGGCTCCATCCTCAATGTGGATTTGGAACTCATTATTACTTTGCAGCTATTTTTAGGGCCGCTCCAACTTTTTTTTTCTTTTTTTGCACAAGTTATGAGCATCAGGATATTCACAAATGACATCCTCATTGTCATTGATTGCAACACAGTCAAGGTTGTTTATTATAAATGGCACTCTGGGATAAACACGTGATCGAGACTTAAAAGAAAATAAGATTAAAAACAGTTTTGGATGCATTGGTAAACTTGCCAAGGTAGTGCCCGTAGACTTGCCTAAGATGAGAGTGCATCAGTACAAGAGTGCAACAGATTTCCAAAATAAGAGTCAAGAACTAGATAGATAGATAGATAGATAGATAGATAGATGAATAGACGGATAGATGTCTAGATAGATAGATGGGGCGGCAGTAGCTCAGGAGGTAGAGCGCTCGTCTTGGAATCAAGGGATCCCAGTTCGAATCCCGGCTCGTCCGTGTTACATGTCGAAGTGTCCTTGGGTAAGACACTGAACCCCTTATACCCCCAATAAGCAGGTTAGCGCCTTACATGGCTGCAAGGCCGCTATTGGGAAATGTGAAGCACATTGTAAAGCGCTTTGGGAAGTCATTGACTTGAAAAGCGCTATATAAATGCAGATCATTTCATATATAGATAGATGTCTAGATAGATAGATAGATGTCTAGATAGATGTCTAGATAGATAGATAGATAGATGTCTAGATAGATAGATGTCTAGATAGATAGACAGATAGATGTCTAGATAGATAGATAGATAGATCGATAGATAGATAGATAGATAGATAAAAAGATAGATGTCTAGATAGATAGATAGATGGATAGATAGATGGATAAAAAGATAGATAGATGGATAGATAAATAGACGTCTAGATAGATAGATGTCTAGATAGATGTCTAGATAGATAGATGTCTAGATAGATAGATGTCTAGATAGATAGATAGATGGATAGTTAGATATAATGATAGATAGATAGATAGATAGATAGATGTCTAGATAGATGTCTAGATAGATAGATAGATGGATGGATAGATAGATAGATAGATAGATGGATAGATGTATAGATAGATAGATAGATAGATAGATAGATAGATAGATAGATAGATAGATAGATAAAAAGATAGATGTCTAGATAGATAGATGGATAGATAAAAAGATAGATGTCTAGATAGATAGATGGATAGATAAATAGATGTCTAGATAGATAGATGTCTAGATAGATAGATAGATGGATAGTTAGATATAATGATAGATAGATAGATAGATAGATAGATAGATAGATAGATAGATAGATAGATAGATAGATAGATAGATAGATAGACAGATAGATAGACAGATAGATGTCTAGATAGATAAATAGATGTCTAGATAGATGTCTAGATAGATAGATAGATAGATAGATAGATAGATGGATAGAAAGATAGATATATGTCTAGATAGATAGATGTCTAGATAGATAGATGTCTAGATAGATAGATAGATGGATAGTTAGATATAATGATAGATGATAGATAGATAGATAGATAGATGTCTAGATAGATAGATGTCTAGATAGATAGACAGATAGATGTCTAGATAGATAAATAGATGTCTAGATAGATGTCTAGATAGATAGATAGATGGATAGAAAGATAGATATATGTCTAGATAGATAGATGGATAGATAGATAGATAAATAGATAGATAGATAGATAGATAGAAAGATAGATAGATAGATGGATAGATGTGTTGTGTGTAGCCCTTTGAGACTCCTTGTGATTAAGGGCATCACAAATAAACATGGCATGACTTGAGGTTTTTGAGTTTTGCCTTGCCCTCGTGTAGGTTTTAGATCAGGGGGTGGCTTCTTAATAGTCTGTAGTCTGTACAGCCCTTTGAGGCTTATTGTGGTTAAGGGCGTCACCAAGAAACATGCCTTGAACATTGTTTTCTTGTTTAAGTTTTGACAATTATTTTCTAAGGTGAAAAAGACAAAAGTGATACGAACTGCAGATCAATTGCTTTTGGGCCTATTTTCCAGGGATTTTGGGTTGTTTTGAATATATGACCCAGCCTTTTGGGATGTTAAATGTAAGGAAAATTACATTTTGATTATAGTTTGAATATTGTGAAAGGATAGTGGGATGTTGGACGTGTTCTAAGGGATGGGCAGGGCACCTGTATGATGCGGCAGGGGTAAACCAGCGAAAGCTGTCGGACCCTGCTGTTGAACAGAAGAGTGTTGTGTCACCCTGACCTTTTATCTTTCTTGTGTCCCGTTTCATCTCGAGGGAAGAAAGCATGTCCGACTTGGGTGCCGAGGTTGTCACGGTTGCCATGGCGCCCATGGACACCGGCTGAGACGTGTTGACTGATTGCTCCTTGGAAGTACTTAAACACGGTCCTTTGAGCCGTTAGTTGTCTGAGCGTCTGGGAAACTTCTGCAAGACTCCTGTTGAACTCTGTGAAATGCCTAGTCTGTGAATCTGCCTGCGTTGGATCCTGTTTTATTATTGGCCTGATTTGTTTGATTTTTACCACTCTTTTGTTTGGATTTCAATCCACTTCTGCGACCATCGATCCCCGGATCGAGTGAGAGCGCATTCCTCCTCTCCCTAATAAATTCTGAGTACGTTACGCTATTGGGTTCTCAAAACTGTTTCCTGCCCTGGTTCGTGACAGAGGTGCTTAACTTGTTTAGGTGTTTGGGCATTTGGGCTGGCCATGGTCCAAAACATTTTGTGTGTGTTTTTTTGCTAATTTTTTTTCGTCTCATCAGCTGCACCGCTTATCCTCAGTAGGGTCGCGGGGGTGCTGGAGCCCATCCCAGCAATCATCGGGCAGTGGGCAGGGGACACCCTGAACTGGTTGCCAACCAATCGCAGGGCACACGGGGACAGACAACTCACCTAGGGACAATTTGGACCGGCCAATTCACCTGAAATGCATGTTTTTGGAATATGGGAGGAAACCGGAGTGCCCGGAGGAAACCCACGCAAGCACGGGGAGAACATACAAACTCCGCACAGGAAGTCTGGAGCTGGATTTGAACCCACGCAGGAGGTTCCCAAGACATGAACTGTGCCGCACATGCGCTAACCACTGCTACGGGCAGCACGGCGGCGGTGTCGGGAACGGAAAAAACGGGTCAGTAGCCGGGACAGAAGAGCAAAAACGTGATCAAGATCGGAAACGAGTCGAAAGCCACGAGAGGAGAGTAGACGTGGTCAAGATCAAAATTGGGTCGTTATTTGGGACGGGAGAACAGACGTGGTCGATATCAAAACAGGTTGTAATTCCATTTTTGTAATTTTTTTAAATTCATTTATTTATTTTAAATTTATTTTTGTATGTGTTTATGGGATCAAGGGATCCTAGTTCGAATCCCGGCTTGTCCGTGTTACATGTCGAAGTGTCCTTGGGTAAGACACTGAACCCTTAATACCCCCAATAAGCAGGTTAGCGCCTTACAAGGCTGCACGGCCGCTATTGGGAAATGTGAAGCACACTGTAAAGCGCTTTGGGAAGTCATTGACTTGAAAAGCGCGATATAAATGCTTTTCATTTCATTTCATTTGTCGGTCACGCCTCTCGAGGGATATGACCAGGGTAAATTGATAGATAGAAACAGTTTGATTGTGCCTTTGTATGATTTTATCCTCAAAAGTGGGGGTGTTGTTTTGAACAAAATGACCAGAAACACCCCCCCAAAAAAAAAAATTAAGTAAAATGAGCAAATTGTCTGCTGTAGCTGATGGTTTACCAGTTTTCTGTCACGGTCGCCATGGCAACCAGTCTGCCGCGCCCCCGAACTCAAGCTGTAGCAGATTAGCTGATTGCTGGTCTGCTACTTAAGGCTGGGTTGTGGGTTTGGCGGGCGCTGGCTCATTACACATTCCCCGGTCTGCTATGCCTTGTCCTGTTTTAGTTTTTAAAACATTTTCCGTCTGTTATGCCCTGTCCTGTTGAGTTCGTGCCGGAGGAACTCTGTACCGTTCTGTTCTGATTGTAAGAATGTTTTTGTTTGTCTTGTCCCTGACTTTTGGACAACTTTTATTTTGTTAAATAAAACTTATGGATCGTCACGCAATTGAGTTCTCCCTTCCTGCCTCCTGCCTCCGTTCTGGTCCGATCACTCCTTCCACTCCGCTCCGCCTCGTGACATTTTCTGGTTTCAACCATCATTTTATTTTGTTTGAATAAATGTTTCTCAATCGAGCAAATCACTCTTTAATCTCCGATAAACAAAATTTTTAATGTCCAAAAATTGTCATGAATGAGTCAAAGTCTCAAGCGTATTTTTTTTGTTTTTACAGTCCAATGAAACCAAACTTACATATTCCTGCAATCATTCAAGCCAGCGTGTTTTTGTCCTCTTTTGTTATTAACGTCGGAATCGCACAGGGTTTTTTTTTTTTTTTTTTTTAACTTTTTATTTCTCACACCCATTTTTGACAGAGGTTTGATTCCCCCATCTTACATCAACACAAAATATATACACTTGACACACTCATAAATAACAGAAGGAACAACAAAGAACAAAAAATGTTATTAATAGAAAATAAGAATAAATGCTCATACAATAAATCCATACAAAAAGAAATATATATATATATATATATATATATATATATATATATATATATATATATATATATATATATATATAAATTAATACATCAAAATATACACTCAAAAAAACAAAAACAAAAAAACAAAAAAAAAACAACAAAAAAAAAAAACAAAAAAAAAAAAACACATAATAATTAGGGGGAGGTGTTTAGACATCAAGTAAAATTTGTGTGATAGGCTTCCATCTTTTCTCAAATTGGTCAAGTTTCAGTTGAAGTCTTGCAGTGATTTTTTCCATAATGTACATTTGCTTTAATTTGTCTCTCCATTGTTTTATGTCAGGCGGTTGTGGTTTCAGCCAGGACACTGTGATCATTTTCTTTGCTACCAGAAGCATTACCCTTAGTATATATTTCTGTTGACCAGATAGTAATTCTTCTGGCAAAATTCCTATTATGTAAGCCTTTGGGTCCAACCGCAACTCCCAGCCAGTGATTAATTTTATTTCTCTCTGGATACTTCTCCAAAAATTTGATATTACAGGGCAATTCCAGAAAATATGCGTAAAGTCTCCGACCCCCCCACAGTTACGCCAACATAGATTCGAGGTATTTTTATACTTTGAAGTGATAGAGGGTGTATAGAAGAATCGCATTTTTACTTTCCATTCAAACTCCCTCCATGTCGGGCTGTTGGTTATTTTGTGTCCCTCTTTCAATGTTTTTTCCCATTCGTTGTCTTTTATCGCTACATTAGTTTCTTGTTCCCATTTTTCCTTAACTGCCATGTCCTCATTACTGAGGTCCATTCTCAGGGCTTTATATAGTTTTGATATAACCCCCTTTATTGATTGTCCTTTTGTATACGATATTAATAATTGCTCTACCTTAGTCGGCTCCTTACATATTTTCCCCCATTCCTCGTGTTTCTGGAGGTAATGTCTTAGTTGCAAATATTTGTAGAAATCATTTCTGGGTAGGTCAAATTCTTGTTGGAGTTGTTCAAATGATTTCATTGCCTGTGCTTCCAATACTTGGGTAATCAACATCAGTCCTTTTTGGGCCCATTTTTGAAACCCTACCTCCATAACCCCAGGTTTAAAGTCTGGATTTTTCGCTATTTTGGTAGCCCTATTCACAGATCTTGATATTTTTAATTTTTTTTGTATTGTTGACCAAGTTTTAATAGTTCCCTTAATCCATTCATTCTGGATTTTTAATTTATTCCACCTCGTGACTGATATGTATGGTAACGATTCCACAGGCATATTTGGACAAGATCGCTGCTCCATGTCCACCCATATCGTATCTTTGTCTGTAGTAATCCACAAGATGAGTGCTTTAATTTGAGCTGCCCAATAGTAATATTTAATATTGGGTAGGTCTAGGCCCCCCTTTTCTTTAGGAGCTAACAGGGTTTTGTATTTTATTCTAGGTTTCTTGTTTTGCCAAAGGAATTTTGCTATCAACTTATTTAACATTTTAAATGTGGATGCCGGGATCAGAATTGGAAGGGATTGAAACAGAAATAATAGTCTTGGTAATATGTTCATTCTGATTGTTTCTATCCTGCCGATAAGACTTAAGGGCAAAATTTCCCATTTTTCCAAATCTTTCCTTATTTCTTTTATCAACATTCCATAATTTGCATCAAACAGCTGTGTGGTATGTGGTGTAATGGTCACCCCCAAATATTTAAACCCTTTATTTGTCCATTTAAAATCAAATCTTTCACTCACATCTGTTGGACATTTTCCTGATATCATCATTGCTATTGATTTGCTCTCATTATTTGAATACCCAGCTACTTCTCCATATATTTTAAGGCTCTCCAACAGTGGTGGTATTGATAACGAAGGTTCCTCCAGCATTACCAACAGGTCGTCTGCAAACAATGATATTTTATGTTCTGTTCCTCCTTCATCCAATATCCCCCTTATTTGCTCATTTTGTCTAATTGATTCTGCGAGTGGTTCTATGCTTATTGCAAACAAGAGTGGGCTTAAACAATCCCCTTGCCGGACTCCTCTTTTGATTTCAAAGAAATCTGAACAGTGACCATTTACTCTAAGGCGAGATTTAGGATTTTTATAGATTATTTTCACCCATTCAACAAATATTGGAGGGAAGCCAAAGGCTATAAGTGATTGATGTAAGAAGCTCCATTTCACCCCATCGAAAGCTTTTTGTGCATCCAAGCTCAGTAACATCGAGGGTTGGGTCTTAGATTTTGTGCTCGTAATTATGTTTAGTATCCTCCTAATATTGTTTGCACCCTGCCTTCCCGGAATAAACCCTGTTTGATCATTTCTAATTAATTTCGCTATAAATTTCTGCATTCTTTTTGCAAGTATGCTTGTAAGAATTTTTAGATCATTACAAAGTAAACTAACTGGTCTATAGCTTTCACACAAAATTGGGTCTTTTCCTTCTTTGTGCAGGACTGTTATGATGGCTTCCGACCATGCTTTGGGGGGATCTCCTTTTGTTAGAGAATAGTTAAATACTTTCTGCAGTACTGGTATTAATTCTTCCTTAAAGCTTTTGTAGAACACCCCCGGGAATCCGTCCGTTCCTGGTGATTTATTTATTTTTAAGTTATTTATTGTGTCTTGTATTTCCTGTTTTGTAATGGGGCGAATAATTTCTAATGTATCCCCTCCTGTTAGTGTCGGTAAATGTAGTTTTCCTAAAAAGTTTTGTGCCGTGTAGCTATCTAAGTCATTTTCTGAGTCCTTGTATAATTCTTTATAATAATCTGCAAATGCTTCTGCTATACCTTTGGGTTTTACTAAACATTGTTTAGAGATAGGATGTTTTATTTGTGATATAATTCTATCTGTTTGGGCCTTTTTAAGTTGGAAGGCGAGCAGTCGACTGGCTCTATTGCCCATTTCATAGTATCTCTGGTTCACAAAGCGCAGAGCCCCTTCTGCTTTATTTGTCAAAAGTTCATCTAATTTGCTTCTGGTTATTTTTAATACCTGTAATCTGGATTCACTTGGTGTTTTTTTATGTTCTTCTTCTAGTTCCTTAATCTTATCCTCCAATTCCTTCTGATCCTTTAAGCGTATTCGTTTCAGCCGGGACGATATTTCAATTAATTTCCCCCTTATTACAGCTTTCCCTCCTTCCCATAATATTGATGGAGAAACCTCATTGTTGTCATTGATTTGGAAATATTCTTTTATACACCGTTTTATTTCCTGTACTACGTTTTTATCTGAGAGGAGAGATACATTCATCCTCCAATACCTAAAATGGGGTTCATTGTCTAAACTTAGTTTCAAAGTAATTGGAGAATGGTCACTTATAGTAATATTCTCTATACCACACTCTACTACTGTATGCATATGTTGTCTTGAAATGTAAAAGTAATCAATTCTCGAATAGCTGCCATGCGGGTTTGAATAGAAAGTATAGTCTTTAGTTTGGGGATTCTTCTCTCTCCATGGATCTATCAATCCCAATTCTTTAGTTATGTTATTCAACATCCTCGACCTCTTTGTGTTTGTTCCATGTACTGAAGGATACTTGTCCACTTTGCAATTCTGTACAGTGTTAAAGTCACCTCCTATAAGTAACATTCCCTTCGCACAGTTGGTTATTACTTTAGCTAATACTTGAAAAAATGTCCCCTTTTCCTCAACTGGTGCATAAACATTCATTATTGATATTTCCCAACCGGCCATTGACCCTATAATCATTATATATCGCCCCAGATTGTCCTTCACTTCTTTTTCGACTTTAAACGCCACCCCTTTTCCAAGTAAAATTGCTACTCCCCTCCTTTTACCATAGGATGCGTAGAACACCTGGTTCACCCATTCTCTTTTTAGCTTCTTATGTTCAATCTCGGTCAAATGTGTCTCTTGTAATAAGGCTATTGAGCTCTGCAATGTCTTGAGTTGATTCAATATCTTCTTTCTCTTGATGGGGTGGTTTAGCCCATGTACATTATATGAAACAATATTTAGATTGCTCATGCTTTGTATTGAGTCTCACTGATTTTTGAAGCATACAGAAACACTACATTAATTACTAACACCTCCATTGACAAAACAAACCAAATTACTAACAAACATATTGACAAGCACACATAATTTCTCACCAAAAAGAAAAAAAACACACCCAAAAAACAAAAACCCATGTCTTCCAAGAGTCCAATTGGAGAGTTGTGGCTACCCTCCTGGAAATATGCACTCAGTGCGTGAACAACTTTTGTACCGTCGTCCATAGTTATAACTAACTAAATATTTTAAAGTAGCTCTATGCCAATATAAATACATACATTGTTTTGATTTAAAGATAATAATTTTACTTGGTATTTTACTTACTTCTAACTTATTGAATTTATAATAGAAAGGGCAGATATGGTCCTTACTCTTTCTCCCCAAATCCGAATATGGCTTCGTTTTGCTCCATAGGAGCTTGTAAGTCACCTTCTATGATGGGGCTGTTCCCTTGTCTTTCTCTCGATTCCGGTCACTGTGGTCCAAATGTTCTTTGACAACATCTTTTGCAGTGTCTCCGTGTTGTCCTCTTCCACTTCGATCCCCATTTCTTTTAGCAATGTTGCTGCCTCCATCAGTGTAGAGAATGTTCTTATTCCTGTGTCCAAAAACATCTTCAGCTGGGCGGGATATGGTGATTGTGCCTTTACGTTCTTTTCCTTTAACTTTTTGATAACGTCCCTTACTTGTTTCCTCTTTTTTTGGATTTCTGTGGTGTAATCTTGGTTGAAGTAAACGGTCTTGCCTTCGTACGTTGTCTTCTGCTTCCATGCTTCTTTCATTACGGATTCTTTCACTATGTAGTCGGTGAAACGTACGATAATTGCCCGTGGCAGTGCTTTACCTTGAAACTTGTTCCCCAGTGAGCGGTGTGCCCTCTCAATGCGCACATCCATATGTTCGGTTGTCGGAATGTTCGATTTAATAAAGTTTGTTATGAAGCCGATTGTGTCGTTTCTTTCGGCACCCTCAGGAATCCCATGTATCCTTATGTTGTTCCGCCGTGATCTCGACTCCAAGTCCTCACACTTTGTTGCTAGTTTGGCAGTTTGTTGGAGCAAGGAGAATGTTAATTGTTCTAGTTTTGACGTTCGCTCTTCCGTGTTAGCATGTAGCTCCTCCATGCTTTCCACCCTCCGCTCCAGCAACCCAGTGCGCTCCAGAAGTTCTTCGATGCTTTTTTCCAGTCTTGTCATCGAAATCTTGTTCTCCCGGGCTGCTTCCGTGTGTTCTTGCCGTAATTTACGGATTTCATGGAGGATGGCCGAGTCACGTCCTTCGTCAACCGATGACATTCCTTCTGCTCCCTCGATCTTTTTCTCCTTAGCGCCCTTTTCCTCAACAAGTTTCCCCTTCTTGACCATGTTTTGTTGAAGAATTTCTCATAAATATGGGTCACAATTTGTACCCTTTCTGTCTTTTCTCCAAGTAAGTATTACATTACTCTTTAGTGATTTTTGTCAGAGCTACTTTCCTTGCTGCCGTCTACCTCATTGCGCCACCGGAAGTCCGTATAGCCGCACAGGGTTTTTTGTGCCGTTCTTCTTTGCTCCGTTGAATTTTAGCAGCGGGATTTCGACAAGAATGATCATTATGACGCGTATAAAACAGAGGCTGCATTTAAGTGCCGGGAGATGTGAAATGGAGACGTCGGAAAAAAAAGAGAAAGGTCACATCGCTGCAGGATAAATGTCTGCAAAAAGCATCCTGACATTTCGGCCACCATCATGTCCAATTAAAGATGGATTTGCTGTTTGGAAACTGCTCCACTCTAGTCCAAAGCTTGCCAGGATTAACCCCCCCCCCTCCTCCCTATTTTATTATATTACAGGGTCCTCAGATAATGCCACTGTTGGAATTTTAAATTTACTGCTTAAAAACAGAGACCTGATATATATTTCTTGCCTTCATTTCTAAAAAGAAACATTTACAGAATTACCGTAAATTTCGGACTATAGAGTGCACCTGATTATAAGCCGCACCCACTACATTTTAAGAGGATAACCACTTTTGTACTTACACAAGCCGCACCTGTATATAAGCCGCAGGCGCCCACATTAAAATATGTAACACAATCACAAAGTTAACCCAAACCCTACTTTGAGTCCTGCGATTTCAACTGAACATAAAGTACACAGTTTAAAAACCACAGCCGGCAAAATAACGGAAAATGATACCGGTCCTTACGGTTTGATGCAGACCTGCAGAGTCCAGGTCCCGTTGAAAGTAATCCAAGGAAAAAAGTGTATATTTCCAAAGGTAAGGGTGGGAAAAATTTAATAGATGAACACATTTACTCACGCAACTCCTTTTTCTTTAACCAACTTTTTACCCCCTCTTCTTTCCTTGTCCGTCCCTCACCTTTAGCGGTCCCCACTTAAACTCGGCACCCCGCGTTTGTTCCGCCCCTCACTTTTCGTTCACCCGTGCAAAACATATCAGAATAAGTGTCTAAAATAAATACAAATAAATACATTAAAAAAATATACAGTTGCAAATACATAATATACATGGGTTACACATATTTACAAAGAAAGACGGTACACTGTATATAAGCCGCAGGCGCCCACATTAAAATATGTAACACAATCACAAAGTTAACCCAAACCCTACTTTGAGTCCTGCGATTTCAGGGGGTTTTGGGGTTTTTAAGGGTTATTGATCTATCTTCGTTATTCATTATCCATTATCCGTTATCGGTCAGTTCATAATACGCTACAAAGCCTAGGAGCCGGGACACTTACTCTCAGCCAAAAGGCCAAGCTAAGGTCCTAGCCCTAAAGCCTTGCTGCGATCATTGCGAATGCACCGTTCCCGGAGGTACTGCAATACCGGGCCGATGCGTGGAGTGGACAGAGCAAGCTCATATTCCATCTCCAAAATGCAAAAATCAAAGAGGCCAAGCTAAGGACCTTTCAACTGAACATAAAGTACACAGTTTAAAAAACACAGCCAGCAAAATAACGGAAAATGATACCGGTAGTTAAGATTTGATGCAGACCTGCAGAGTCCGGGTCCCGTTAAAAGTAATCCAAGGGAAAAAAGTGTATATTTCCAAAGGTGAGTGTGGGAAAAATATATATCCACTATTGTCTGCCGCGTCCACAAACACTCACCTTTACCGGTCCCCAATTCCCGTCATCCCCCGCGTCTGTTACGCCCCTTCTTTTTAATTGGTCAGTGCAAGACGTATCAGAATAAGTGTCCAAAATAAATACAAATAAATACATTACAAAAATATACAGTTGCAAATACATGATTACACATATTTACAAAAAAAGACGGCACACTGGGAGAGTTTTCAAAGCTTTAATAATAATATTATAACTTTCATCCCAAACTGTGCCTGTGAAGGGTAGCAAAACGCTACTAACAACACGCTCGCACTAGAGTTAACAGGTCTATTAAAAAAAACATACTGTACATGTAGAAATCATAGTAAACCGTTCTCAAGTTGTCCTCCATTAGTATGGCTACTTTTTTCCCAAATGTTCAACCCTGCGGCTTGTTCAGTGATGCGGCCAATTTATGTCATTTTTCTAACAGCCGCCAGCGGCGCTCGAGTACAAAAGGTAAGATTTAGATCGGTGGATTAAATGCGAGTGTGTTGCTAGCTTGTTTTTGAATAAAGGAGCGAAGGACGACGTCTATGTGATACAGTCTCTTTACGATATTAGGGAAGACGACTTTAATGACGTCAGTTATAAGGAGGAAGATCAGCACGGTTTACCATGATTTTTACAAGTGCCATATTTTTATTTGACAGACCCGATTCCTTGAGTTGCGAGCGTGTTCCTAGTAGCGTTTTGCTACCCTTCACAGACACGGTTTGGAATGAAAGGTATAATATTATTATTAAAGCTTTGAAAACTCTCTCGGTCTACCGTCTTTCTTTGTAAATACCGTAAAATCCGGACTATAGAGCGCACCTTATTATAAGCCGCACCCACCACATTTCGGGAGGAAAAACGATTTTGTACATACACAAGCCGCACCTGTGTGTATTAGCCGCATGCGCCCACATTGAAAAAAACGCAATACAAACACGAAATTAACCCACCGAGAGAGTTTTTAAAGCTTGAATAATAATAAGATAGCTTTGACAGGGCAGTTAATGGTAGCAACGCTCGAGCGCCGCTGGCGGCCGTTAGAAAAATGACATAAATTGGCCGCATCACTAAATAAGCCGCAGGGTTGAAAGTTAGGGGAAAAAGTAGCGGCTTGTAGTCCGGAATTTACGGTAATCAAGTTAAAGTAACCCTACCCAACCCTGGTACTAATTTATTTAATGTCAGGCTAACAGTTTGGCTAATATGCAATATCACAGCCGCTAGTTAGTACTCATAAATGTAATGACATGATCAAGCAGATGATACTCAACACTCTCGCACATAAATAAACCCGACTTTTTTACAGAAAAACTCGGAATAGGTTTGCTACTTAATTCAAGCATTTTGAATATTTGTTGGGAAATTCCTGCAAACTTAGACGACCTTACAGGCGATGCGCAAAAATGTCAAAGAGGATGCTGGGCATTTTTCCCGGGGCGACTTTCTGGTGCACGGTGTCAGTAAAGCCTCATTAGCGCCGCAATCCGACTGCGGAGAGGGAATTTTTGCTACATTAACTTTAACATGGCCCATCCTGTAAATAATATTCTTGTTATGGCCTCGCTCACCTGCTCCGAGCCGTAAAAGAGAACCGGCGTTACAAGCTGAATTGCATTTTTAATAACGTCGTCCTGAAAAAAGCGTTGCGCCGCTTTCTCCAGTTACGTGTTGGCGGTCAGCAGGGTTGGGTAGGGTTACTTTAACTGGATTACTTTCAATGACTTTTGGATTACTCCAATACCAAATATGCTAATAAAAGACAAAAGAAACTAAATATGAAAAAAATGATGACTCACAATACATGGTAAGCTTTCTCTCCTGGCTTTGATATCCGGCAAAACTAACATAAAATGCCACAAAAACAAAATGAAAAAAAATCCAAACAGCTTGCCAACATCATGTTTGTCTATCTAAACATATATCCATCTAGACACCTATCTATCTAAACATCTATCTATCTATCTATCTATCTATTTATCTAGACATCTATCTAGACATCTAGACATCTATCTAGACATCTAGACATCTATCTAGACATCTAGACATCTATCTAGACATCTATCCATCTATCTAGACATCTGGACATCTATCTGTCTATCTGTCTATCTAGACATCTATCTAGACATCTATCCATCTATCTAGACATCTGGACATCTATCTGTCTATCTGTCTATCTGTCTATCTATCTATCTATCAGGGTTGGGTATGGTTACTTTAACTGGAAGACAAAAGTTACTAAATATGAATAAAATGATGACTCACAACACGTGGTAAGCTTTCTCTCCTGGCTTTGATCTCCTTGATCTCCGGCAAAACGAACATCAAATGCGACAGAAACAAAATGAAAATAAATCCAAACAGCTTTTTGCCGTTCCATGTATTCCGTTACTCCCCAAGCCTGCACAGAATTTAGTCATTTGATTCATATTTAGTTCCTTTTGTCTTTTATTAGCATATTTGGTATTGGAGTCATCCAAAAGTAATATGAAGTAATCCAGTTAAAGTAACCCTACCCAACCCTGGCGGTCAGATACATTTACAATTCTGGTAATCGAGCATTATTGAAGCTTTTTCTTTGGACTAGAAATGAAAAGGATAAAAATGAGCTTCAGTTATTTTTCTGTTACCGCAAGAAAAACGACAACAAGAGAGCAGCGTTAGTTGACCTGATGTTTCATATTTGACATGCTTTTTTTTTTTTTGGGGCCACCTATGAATGTTCTCAAGACCCTTGCGAGTCAGGGAACAGTTTCCATTTTTGACCTGCATTTTTCGGCCACCTACATAATATTTCTAAAGAATGCCTGCGACCAATTTCTTTGTGGCATTTCACTTTTTGACAGGCGTATTTTAGGCCACCTAGAAATGTTCTTCAGACCAATGCGAGTCAGGGAACAATTTTCTTTCCATTTATGATGTGTATTTTTCGGTCACCTATATAAAGTTTCTTGAGAAAGTCAAAGAGCGATTTATATGTGGCATTCTACTTTTTGACAGGCATATTTTTGGGCACCTATAAATGTTTCCCAAACAAATGGAGTCAGGGAACGATCTGCTCATTGCTTTCTGTTCAGCATTTTTCAGTCAACTATACACATTTAGCAGTTGATAACTCAATTATTTATTCTTTGCATGAAAACTCAGAAGTGCAAAGACAATTAATGAGTTTAAAACAAACAACACAAATTACCTTCACTCTAAATCACATGTGTATAAACTCCCGGCCCGCGGGCCACATTTGGCCCACCGTGTAATCAGACATGGGCCGCAAGACCATTTTGTATTATTGTTATTAATGGCCCGTCAATATCCCTGGTCATCATATTCTAACGTTTTAGTCACTGTACCTATTCCTTCATATTTGACGTATATACCAGGGGGTCGGAAACCGATGGTTCGCGAGCCATATATGGCTATTTCGATGAGTACCGTATTTTCCGCACTATAAGGCGCACCTAAAAGCCTTTATTTTTTTCAAAAGCTGACCATGCGCCTTATAATACAGTGCGCCTTATATATGGATCAATATTAAGTCGCAAAGTCTTGCAACTAAGGCGATCAGCCGCCGACTAGATTTCCCCCCAAAGGCGAAGTAGTTTGCGGTGTATGCTGTGATTTATATACCGGCGTTTCATTTCCTAACCAATGTGTGATTCATCATTGGAATCAGTCACAATTGGCTAAAGTTATTCAGAGGGAAAGGGGGCGGATCCTTTTTATCATTTACAGGCTCGCATAGGCTAAAGGGGCGAAACAAAGCCTGCGATTGGCTGAAAAAGATGAATGTGAATCACAAGTTGGTTGCACTACGGCATAGAGAAAACATTTTTTACTACTCTGTTTTTGTAAATATTTGACTCTCCTGGATTGACTACACTCACGGTTGTAAGAAGACCATGGTTACATATCATTATTGAATGTGATGGCTGCAAGAGAACTTAGGTGATTTGCTTCTTTGCAAGCTTTCGGAATGTTAAGGGGGTAATAAGTTGGACTGAACTATATGACTGTTTTGTCGACGTTCCCATTGTAGCGCCTTATAATCCGGTGCGCCTTATGTATGGAAAATATAGGACCAAAAACACGTTTTTGGGGGTGCGCCCTATAACCCGGTGCGCCTTATAGTGCGGAAAATACGGTACCTGCGGCATAGAGACAAATTTAATTGCATGCAAATTATATCCATTTCATTTAAAACTTAAAGTAGTAATCATGTTCAGATACATGCAAAGCCAAACCAAAGATGAATCCAATCCTAGTACTTTTCAGAATATATAGGGCACGTTTTCACTACGATTTACAGTCAAGGTGTCACGCAAAAAAAAATCGTTTTGGCTAAAGAATCCTTTATATAAAAGCTCGCTATGTAATCTGTGTTCAGTGTTCATATACTTTTTGATAAAACCATGGAACAAATTGTAAATACGCCAAAACACCGGAAGAGAACTTAAAGTTATTTGATTGGGTGAGTGGAAGGGATGGGTGGAGCTACGCAAGCACTCCCTCCCATCTCTCACCCTACTCCGTCTGCGCCAAAGGTAAGCACATCAGGCTCCCTGTTCTCAGAATTTTTGTGACGTTTTTACAAAATAATTTGTGTAGCATTTTCATATTTCTACTTTTGACAGGAGATATATTAAGGAAAGCAAAATCTTTTGGGATATTTAAGTTTATTTTTAATATACACATTGACATCGGAGCAAAGGAATTTGAATGTGATTTTAATGTTAAGTTGTTTAAGTTCTAAGTTGTATAATTTAACAAGATATTCTTATTTACAGCAAAATAATATATACTCTATAAGTGATTTAAGGTTTAAATTGAATATTCTTGTCTGTTTTTATTTATACTTATGTTCCAAAAACATTCAGTTTAAGTGTGTTTGGAATTTTGGCCCCTTCTGCAATTGAGTTTGACATCCCTGCTCTAAATAGAGATACGTTTGAATCTGATGGAACTGAATTTTCATACTTGTAGGAAATATTCCCTGTAATTTTCCACGGGTCTGAGCGTTCACACAAAGTCGGTGAGCAACGCTTGAAACAACAGTGAGCAACAGCAATCCCAAGTTTGGCAAAAACTTGACATCAAGTTACATTTTGCTGAGTTTCCGGCAATGCAAAATGATTTTTCTCTTTTGAATGAATTGACTCATGTATGGTTGCAAAGGTTGTACGGCCTACAAACCTCCTTTGTTCTTACAATTCTTTCACAAGATATCCATTTCTTTTTATTTCCTGATATATTTTGTCGCATAAAATTAACATTTTTGGGGGCTTAATTAGTCGGTTGAACGATACACAACTGTATTTAATCACATTTTTTAGTGGAAGTACAATGTTGGCAACAAGATTCACTTCATTTAATTGGAAATTATTTGAATGCAACACAAACTTTTTATTCTTTTTTCCGTGTTATTTTTCCTATTTTTTAAAATTCCTTCAAAAAAATCTCATTGTGTTTATTTTTTCCAAGCTGTTACTTTTTTCTTTTTGTTCTCTATTCAATTGTTTTCCTACATTTCTTTCTTTTCTTTTTTTCTGGCTTTTTTCTATATTTTTCCTTCTTTTTTTCTCAGCTTTTCACTACTTTTTCATTTTAATATTTTTTTTCTTTTTTGTTCTATTCCCCCCTTCTTTTAAGTCATTTTGTGCATAATTTTCCATAATATTTGGTCATGTTGGGATTAAAAAAGCAAAAACAACCTGAAGAGCCGTTTAGGACCCGATGAGCCGGTTCCTTTTAGTGAGCCGAGCCGAAGAAGTCGGCTCTCGACATACTCTACTAACTACTCAACTTCGATCGACTTAAAAATACCGCATTTAGGACACAACGTCAGGGGAAACCGTGTATTTTGACCTTCATGCACTGTAACTTTGACTTAAGTCGCTTAATAAGTAATGTTAAGCCCTCATTTTTGTGCGCTGGCTAGATTTTCTTGTGCGCCGAGAATGTGCGAGCAGTGCGCAATTGCGCATGCGCGCAGTTTAGAGGGAACACTGCTTGTAGGAGCATTTTAGAATATATTTCCATTCTTCAAAGTCAAGTCTGGGTAAACTTAGGAGTCAACAAGCAATTCCATTTTTAAACAGGCATGTTTTCAGCCACCTACAAATGATTTTTTCATGCCTTTTCATTTGAAAATACTCATTCCTTCTGTATTTAACATTCTGGTAAATAGTCGGGTAGTACAGTATATCCAGCCTCGCTTGTTATTTCTTGTTTGTTTGTTTTTTGCGGCGGCTGACAAAAAAAGGCGTTTCAAGGTTAAGCGTTGAAAAAAGGTAGAAAAAAAAACCAAACGACCTCTGTGAGCCAAATCAGATGAAATTGTCGGAAGCAAACGCCGAGATGTGGCCTGACCTTTGCGCAATTCCAGTCAAAATGACGGTGATGGCCCCCACCAAATGTAATTTGAGCAAAATTGCACGCTTTGAGACTAAATCATACGTTGTGCGCGGAGGATACGGAGGATATCGACAAGGTCGGAATATATTGATGGCGGCTGTCGGCTCTCGTCGATAGGTCGGACGGGACGTTTGGCGGGTAGCAGTCAAACGCCGACAAAACACATTTTGCCCGACAACATTTGCACAATCGTGCTGTTCCCGTTCTTAAAAGGACTTAAAAAGCATTTCTTAGAAGGACATTTGTCATGTCCAGCATGGTCGCCGTGGCGACCGGCTGGCCCCGCCCCCTTGGCACCGGCTCTAGCAGATTTTCTAATTTGCGTGTGTTCTTCTTAAGGGCGGGTTTTGGGGATTGCCGGTTACGGGCTCATTGTATTACTTTGCATTATTCTGTTCTGTTTGACTTGAGGAAACCTGTACTTGCCCGTTCTGAGTAAAAGCCTGTTTTGTGAGTATTCCTAGTCGGAGTTCCTGTTTGTTGAGTAAGCCTGTTTTTGTTTTTGTCCCTGAGTGTTGGACGACTTTTATTCCCTTAATAAAAGTAACTGATCGTTAATGCGAATGAGTTCACCCTTCCTGCCTCCTGCCTCCGATCTGGTCCGGTCTCGTGACAACATTGTAATGAAATGACTACACCGCAAACTACTTCGCCTTTGGGGGGAAATCTAGTCGGCGGCTGCTTGCCTTAGTCGCAAGACTTTGCGACTGAATATTGATCCATATATAAGGCGCACTGTATTATAAGGCGCATGGTCAGCTTTTGGAAAAAATAAAGGCTTTTAGGTGCGCCTTATAGTGTGGAAAATACGGTATATTCTATTATATTCTATTCTATAATTTGCTGGTCCAAATTGTCCCTAGGTGTGAATGAGTGAGTGAATTGTTGGTCTCTTTGTGTCCCCTGCCCACTACCCGAAGATAACTGGGATGGGCTCCAGCAGCCCCGTGACCCTACTGAGGATAACCAGTGCAGATCATGGATGGATGCATGGATTATCATATGAGTCTGCGCATCTTGCATAAATATAATAACGAATCAATCGAATCCAGAAGATGTCGAGTCGAGAGTTAATCACTTTTGGAAGAATGCAAGCAGATAAAAATACAACCTGCGCCTCAACTCGTCATCCATCAGCGCAGGAATTCATTTAATTAAAAACGGGAATGGATATGGCGCCAACCTTATTACCCAAAACAATCCATGAGATTAATGAATTCTTAACTCAGGCAGTCTACAAATTCTCTTTGCACTTATTTTATTATTACCTGAATCAATATTGAGGAGAAGCAATTATAGTTATTATTTCTGGACAAGCGGACGACAAATCAGTTGGTAGCTTGCCAAAGCACGCGGGAATTCTTCTCTGGGGAGAAAATCGAGGTGAAAAATCGTGTTGGATAAGCCTCCTCGACATGTCCAAATAGAGCGAGTGTTGAAGTTCTGTAAACATGTCCATCAACATGGCTTGAATCCGGCAACAATGAGGAAAGCACAAGAGGAAAACGAGCTGCAGGTTGAAATATGTCCGCTTGATGTTGCCAAAGCCAGGTGCCTCTCACAAATGCTGTACTTGTATTTCTTTCCCTCTCTCTCTCTCACACACTCTCTCTCTTCTCTCTTTCACTCGATCTCTCTTTTTCTCTCCTTGTTCCTCTTTGTCTCTTTCTCTCTCTGTGTCTTCTTTTGCTCTCTCTTCCTTTTTTCTGTCTCTTCTCTCTCCCCCTTTCTTGTCCTCCTCCTCTTTTCTCCCCTTCTCTTTTTCTCTCTTTCTCTCTTTCTATTTCTGTTTGGATTTATTTTTCTCTCTCTTTCTTTCCCCCTCTCTCACTATTTCTCTTTTTATCTCTTGTGTTCAACATTCTCTCTCTCACTCTCTTTTATCTCTCTCTCTCTCTATCTCTCAAACACACTCTCTCTCTTCCCCCCTTTTTCTCTCACTCTCTATCATTTTAACTCGATCTGTCTTTATCTCTCTTTGTTCCACTTTGTTTTTTTTTCTCTCTCTGCGTCTTTTTACCTTCTTTTGCTCTCTCTTCCTTTTTTCTGTCTTTTCTCTCTCCCCTTTCTTGTCCTCCTCCTCTTTTCTCTCCTTCTCTCTTTCTATATCTGTTTGGATTTATTTTTCTCTCTCTTTTTTCCCCCCTCTCTCACTATTTCTCTTTTTATCTCTTTTGTTCAACATTCTCTCTCTCACTCTCTTTTATCTCTCTGTCTCTCTCACACACACACTCTCTCTCTTCCCCCCTTTTTCTTTCACTCGATCTGTCTCTCTTTATCTCTCCGTGTTCCTCTTTGTTTTTTTTCTCTCTCTGCGTCTTTTTACCTTCTTTTGCTCTCTCTTCATTTTTTTCCTTTTTTCTGTCTTTTCTCTCTCTCCATTTCTCGTCCTCCTCCTCTTTCTCCCCTTCTCTCTTTCTCTTTTTCTCTCTTTCTATTTCTGTTTGGATTTATTATTCTCTGTCTTTCTTTCCCTCTCTCTCACTATTTCTCTTTTTATCTCTTTTGTTTAACATTATCTCTCTCACTCTCTTTTATCTCTCTCTCTCTCTCTGTCACTCTCTCTCTCTCTCTCTCACACACACTCTCTCTCTTCCACCCTTTTTCTCTCACTCTCTATCTCTTTCACTCGATCTGTCTCTCTTTATCTCTCCTTGTTCCTCTTTGTCTCTTTCTCTCTCTGCGTCTTTTTACCTTATTTTGCTCTCTCTTCCTTTTTTCTGTCTTTTCTCTCTCCTCCTTTCTTGTCCTCCTCCTCTTTTCTCTCCTTCTCTCTTTCTATTTCTGTTTGGATTTATTTTTCTCTCTCTTCCCCCCTCTCTCACTATTTCTCTTTTTATCTCTTTTGTTCAACATTCTCTCTTTCACTCTATTTTATCTCTCTCTCTCTCTCTCTCTCTTTCTCTCTCTCTCTCTCACACACTCTCTCTCTTCCCCCCTATTTCTCTCACTCTCTATCTCTTTCACTCGATCTGACTCTCTTTTTCTCTCCTTGTTCTTCTTTGTCTATTTCTCTCTCTGCGTCTTTTTACCTTCTTTTGCTCTCTCTTCCTTTTTTCTGTCTTTACTCTCTCCCCCTTTCTCGTCCTCCTCCTCTTTCTCCCCTTCTCTTTTTCTCTCCATCTCTCTTTCTATTTCTGTTTGGATTTATTTTTCTCTCTCTTTCTTTCCTCCTCTCTCACTATTTCTATTTTTATCTCTTGTGTTCAACATTCTCTCTCTCTCACTCTCTTTTATCTCTCTCTCTCTCTCTCTCTCTTTCTTTTTCCCTTCCCTCTTTCTTTGTCCCACCCCCTCTCTATTTCTCTCCCTCTCTCTTTTTCTTTCTTCTCAATATACTAGTCTTTCTTTCTTTCTTTCTTTCTTTCTTTCTTTCTTTCTTTCTTTCTTTCTTTCTTTCTTTCTTTCTTTCTTTCTGTCCATCTCATTTTCATTCTTCCTTCCTCATTAGTCCGGCCCCTATGATAATGTTTGTTCTATCACGTGGCCCCCGAGTTAAAATGGGTTTGACACCCCTGCCTTAACATATGCCTGCCTGATCTTTGTTATTGACCTGTTTCTGGACCTGATTACGCCCGTTCTGCCTGCCTCCTGTTACCTGACCTGTTTTGCCCCGTTACCTGACTGGCTCCTGTTAAAGTAACCCTACCCAACCCTGCTAATACAGTACCTTGATATTTGGGTCATTTACGATTTCTAACTTGGTGTGTAATGTTAAGAATAAAGACGTTTCCTCAACCTTGGGTGTCCTGAAAAGCTCTTCGAAATATAATGTATAAATATTATTCGCGATAAAAAGATCACTTATCTAGACGTTGAGGTTATTTAGTAACGCTAACTTGCTCTGACATTATTTGACTAAAGATTTTTGCGATACAAAGATGACATATCTCTATTTCTGGGTCAATTATGACAACTAACTCGCTGTGATCCTCTTATTTTATGACGACCAGGGTTGGCTAGGGTTACTCTAACTTGATTACTTTCAATTACCTTTGGATTACTCCAATACCAATTATGCTAATAGAAGACAAAAGAAACTAAATATGGATAAAATGACTCCATTTTGTGCAGGCTTGGGGAGTAACGGAATACATGGAACGGCAAAAATGATGTTGGCAAGCTGTTCCGCACTATAAGGCGCACCTAAAAGCCTTCATTTTTTTCCAAAGCTGACCATGCGCCTTATAATACAGTGCGCCTTATATATGGATCAATATTAAATCGCAAAGTCTTCCAACTAACTTGCAGCCGCCGACTCGATTTTCCCCCGAACGCCAAGTAGTCCGCGGTGTATGCTGGGATTTATTTACCGGCGTTTCATTGGCTGACCAATGTGTCAATCATCATTTGAATGGATCACTATTGGCTAAAGTTATTCGGAGGTCAAGGGGCGGATCCTTTTTATAATTTACAGGCTGGCATTGGCTTGAACGGGAAAACAAAGCCTGCAATTGGCCAAAAAAGATGTGTCAATCATCATTTGAATCGATCACTATTGGCTAAAGTTATTCGGAGGTCAAGGGGCGGATCCTTTTTATCATTTACAGGCTGGCATTGGCTTGAACGGCAAAACAAAGCCTGCAATTGGCCGAAAAAGATGAATGCGTATAGCACGTGGCTGACGGCATACAGAAATCATTTTTTTACTATTTTGTATTTGTAAATATTTTATTCTCCTGGATTTACTAAACTCACGGGTATAAGAGGACCACGGCTGCACATTATTATGAACACAACGACTTCGGTGAGCTACTCTGGCTATATATATTATCCCTGTATCTTGTTTCAGACTGAACTCGATGTTTCTGTGATAAGCGGTGCAGATAATGGATGGAATGGAGTGTCTATTTTTAAATTAAACTCAATTCCAAGTGTTTATTGTCATATGCACAGTAAAGTTGCGAGCGAAAAAGAAATTAGAAACTAAGGAATGGTTGGCATTTCTTGAATCCCAAGACTTTACCCTTCCGAATGATGGAACGATGCATTTGAGTGACATCGTACGGACACCGCATCCGCACGTGTTCTCGACACGTATTTGCGTCTTTGCAAGCTTTGGGAATGTTAAGGGGGTAATCAGTTGGACTGAACTATCTGACTGTTTTGTCCACGTTCCCATTGTAGCGCCCTATAATCCGGTGCGTCTTATGTATGTCAAATATAGGACCAAAAACTATTTTTTCGGGGTGCGCCCTATAACCCGGTGCGCCTTATAGTGCGGAAAATATGGTATTTTCATTTTGTTTCTGTCGCATTTTATGTTAGTTTTGCCGGAGATCAAAGAGATCAAAGCCAGGAGAGAAAGCTTACCACGTGTTGTGAGTCATCATTTGATTCATATTTAGTTTCTTTTGTCTTTTAATAGCATATTTGGTATTGGAGTAATCCAAAAGTAATAGTGCAAAAATAGGCAACATTGTGCAAAGTGAGCATAGGCATGAATACCATTTGACATCTGTATGAGGTAGTGTGTTTGCAAGAGTTTCCGTTTTTTGTGCGGTGTGTGTTAAGGGTGCTAATGGCTCTGGGGAAGAAACTATCTCTGAGTGTAAAGTTAGCCGTTTTGGATATGTGCATTTCTCAGAATTCAATGCAATGAAAATAACTTGTTTTTATATTCCTAAATATAAAAACAATCTTTCTCACACACACACACATAAAGTCACGTTTCAATCATCAGTCTAATTACATCTTTTATACGTTTATCAATCTTATGTTATTTTATTGTGAAGTCGTGCTCAAGTGTGTTCCGTTTCCTGTTTTCTACTGACGAATAATAAACCACGCCTACGGAGTGGGAGTTGCAGTCTGCCGGGGACATAGCCGGGGAAGCGTGCCGTTAGCAGGGCTGCGGCTACCACGAAGTAGTTTTATCACTTAATATCTGTTTTTACTTGGGTAATACAGCCACCAAAGAGTTTTTATAATGTTTAACTTTAACACTGAGTCTGTTTGTTTGTTTTTGTTTTGTGCGACCTGTAGCGCCTTCCGGAAGGCAGCAGGTCCAAAAAGGTGGTGGCTGAGGTAGCGAGAGCAAGCAATGTCCTCCAGGCTGGGTAGAGAACAACCGACGATTCTTTGGGCTGTGTTGATGACCCTCTGAAGTGTTTTTCTGTCTGCTGCTGTTCACCCAGCATGCCACACCGTAATGTAGCATGTCAGAAAGCGTGTTTTCCCGCCCTTGGCACAAAGTACGGATGCCACGCAAACAAAAAAGGTAAGCTACGGACCAATGTTCCCTCTAAGATGCGCGCGTGCGCAATTGCGCACTGCCCGCACATTCTCGGCGCTCAAGAACATCGATCCAGCGCAGTTTTTCGAGAACCGGCTCGGCTCACTAAGATAAACCGGCTCTCTCGTTCCCAAATGGCTCTTGGTTTTTTTTTTTTTTGCTTCTTTCATCACCATATGACCAAATATTATGTAAAATTATGCACAAAATTACTTAAAAGAAGGGGGGAATAGAACAAAAAAGAAAAAAATACAAAAAAGGAAAAAGGAGTGAAGCGCTGAGAAAAAAAGAAACAAAAATGTCACGAGGGGACCGGACCAGAACGGAGGCAGGAGGCGAGAACTCAATTGCGTTGACGATCAAAACTTTTATTTAGCAAAATAAAAGTCCGGGACAAAACAGAACAAAAAACAGGCTTTTACTCAAAACGTGAAAACACAGGTTTCATCCGAATCAAACAAAAAAGACAGAAAATGCAATGAGCCAGCACCTGCAAAACCCACCCTTACGTAGCAGACGCGCAAATTAGGCGATCAGCTTCAGCTGGTGCCCAGGGGGCGGGGCCAGCCGGTCGCCACGGCGACCATGCTGGACACGACACAAAGAAGGAGAAAAAAAGAAGGAAAAATTCAGAAAAAAAAGCCAGGAAAAAAAAGTAAATAAAGAACAAAAACAAAAAAGTAACAGCTCGGAAAAAATAAACACAATATTTTTTTTTAATGAAATTTAAAACATGGAAATAAAACAGGGAAATAGAAGAAAAAGTTTGTGTTGCATTCAAATCATTTCCAATTATACCAAGCCAATCTTGTTGCCATCATTGTACTTCCACTAAAAAATGTGATTAAATACAGTTACCGTATTTTCCACACTAGAAGGCGCACCTAAAAGCCTTTATTTTTTTTAAAAGCCGACCATGCGCCTTATAATACAGTGCGCCTTATTTATGGATCAATTTTAAAATTGCAAAGTGTTCCAACTAACTTGCAGCCGCCGACTCGATTTTCCCCCGAACGCCAAGTAGTACGCGGTGTATGCTGGGATTTATTTACCGGCGTTTCATTGGCTAACCAATGTGTCAATCATCATTTGAATAGATCGCTATTGGCTGAAGTTATTCGGAGGTCAAGGGGCGGATCCTTTTTATCATTTACAGGCTGGCATTGGCTTGAACGGCAAAACAAAGCCTGCAATTGGCCAAAAAAGATGTGTCAATCAACATTTGAATCGATCACTATTGGCTAAAGTTATTTGGAGGTCAAGGGGCGGATCCTTTTTATCATTTACAGGCTGGCATTGGCTCAAACGGCGAAAAAAGCCTGCACTTGGCCGAAAAAGATGAATGTGTATATTACGTGGCTGACGGCATAGAGAAAGCATTTATTTCTATTCTGTATTTGTAAATATTGTGTTCTCCTGGATTTACTACCCTCACGGATATAAGAGGACATTGGCTGCACATTATTATGATCACAACGACTTCGGTGAGCTACTCCGGGTTTTATATTGTCCCTGTATCTTGTTTCAGACTGAACTCGATGTTTCTGTGGTAAGCGGTGCAGATCATGGATGGAATGGAGTGTTTATTTTTAAATTCAACTCAATTCCAAGTGTTTATTGTCATATGCACAGTAAAGTTGCGAGCGAAAAAGAAAATGAAAACTAAGGAATGGTTGGCATTTCTTGAATCCCAAGAATTTAACCTTCCGAATGATGGAACGATGCATTTGAGTGACATCGTCCGGACACCGCATCCGCACGTGTTCTCGACACGTATTTGCGTCTTTGCAAGCTTTGGGAACGTTAAGGGGGTAATCAGTTTGACAGACTATCTGACTGTTTTGTCGACGTTCCCATTGTAGCGCCTTATAATCCGGTGCGTCTTATGTATGTCAAAAATAGGACCCAAAACTATCTTTTCGGGGTGCGCCCTATAACCCGGTGCGCCTTATAGTGCGGAAAATACGGTATGTATCGTGCAACCGACTCAATAAGCCCCCAAAATGTCAGTATTATGCGACAAAAGATACCAGGAATAAAACAAATGAAAATCTTGTGAAATAATCGTAAAAACAAATGACGTTTGTAGGCCATCGTACATGAGTCAATTCATTCAAAAGTGAAAAATAATTTTGCATTTGCCGGAAACTCAGCAAAAATGTAACGGATCCACGGCGGCGAAGTTAGTCCCTGTGATTGACGAGCAGTCGGAGGTTGAGGAGCATCGCGGCGCATTAATTGGCGAACTCGGGAGAATTAGAGCACCTCATCAATATTACGAGGCGTAATTTGCGGCCATATTGGAGTGTGAATTTCCAAGTGGACAGATGGCGGCATTTGCATGTCTCGCAGCTCTGGCGGGGTTCGAGCAACAATTTTGCACTCGACTGCAACTGTCTGCTAAGAGGGTCACGTATTAAGTTATGCAAAGCTTTAAAAGCCTTTTCATGTATTATGAAACCAATTTTCAAATGGGGGCGGGGGGTTGGGGGGGGGGTCCCTTTCAAGCTAGTGTCTCGGAGATGTTCCGCATAGGTACGGCATCGTTAAAAGTGCTTCTTTCTTCCGCGCTGATCAACGTTGGAGCTCGGGAAGGCGACCTTCAGAAGTCCTTCCAGTTCCTCCTTTGAGGAGGCCATTTGCTACTTTTGGCTCTTTGTCATTGGCCGGGAGAAAATGTTTGGGGGATCATCTCCATCTCCTATTTAATGACGCATAGTGAAATCTTATGAGAGTCACTTATGTCCCATAAAATCTCTGGACAAAGCTGTAAAACCAATGACCTGTTTTGTTACTTAATGAGCTGCTGGACTGTGTTGAGGTCGGAGCTTTCGGAGTTGAAAAACCAAGGATATTTATTTTTTTTTTCTCTTTCTTTCCGCACGACTCGACATTGGCGAACGTCGTCGATCCGTGAATAGAGGCTTGTTTACGACGGGAAAGTATTTCTTTACAAGTCGGGACTTCCGTAATATTCCGGTGTCTCATCTCGGCGGGCTCTTTAAAGTGGAACGATTGCTATGCAGCTTTAATGTGGGAGTCGAAAGTTAGAGGTGAGAGAATGGATATAAAACCAACCGGGGGAAAAATTAATATGAGGCAAGGTAGTGGAACTGATAGTGTTCTATAATGTCCTAGAGGAGGGGCTGGGTGGGGGGGCAAAATATAAAGTGATGAGTCTTCGCGGATTAAGACTTTGCTCCGGCAAAACACGAGATAAGATAAAGCCGAAAATAGCTCATTTTTAAATAAATCATATCTTTGTGGGCCTAAACTTTCAAGCTGCAGAGACTCGATGATGTATTCCGTCCCGTCCTCTGCGAATCCATAATCGTTAACATCTTCTGGAGCTTTCTTTATCGAACGACTCGCCGGTCTACGTGTGGTCCACTTATCCTTGTTAACTCCGGCCGACTCGGCGCCAAGATGCCGACTTTTCGCACGCATCGAATTATTTTGTTTATTCCAATCTTTTGCTGTCATCATAGACGTGTAGGAACAGGCAAGTGATGGTGACTTCATTCTCCTCTTATCTCATTAGCTGCACCGCTTATCCTCAGTAGGGTCGCGGGGGTGCTGGAGCCCATCCCAGCAATCATCGGGCGGTGGGCAGGGGACACCCTGAACTGGTTGCCAGCCGATCGCAGGGCACACAGGGACAGACAACACCTAGGGACAATTTGGACCGGACAATCCACCTGAAATGCATGTTTTTGGAATGTGGGAGGAAACCGGAGTGCCCGGAGGAAACCCACGCAAGCACGGGGAGAACACACAAACTCCGCACAGGAAGTACAGTAGCTAGATTTGAACCCACACAGGAGGTTCCCAAGACCTTCGAACCAGGGTTGGGTAGGCTTACTTTAACTGGATTACTTTCCATTACTTTTCCATTATCCCAATACCAAATATGCTAATAAAAGACAAAAGAAACTAGATATGAATAAAATGATGACTCACAACACGTGGTAAGCTTTCTCTCCTGGCTTTGATCTCTTTGATCTCCGGCAAATTAAACATAAAATGCGACGGAAACAAAATACAAATCAATCCAGACAGCTTGCCAACATAATTTTTGCCGTTCCATATATTCTGTTACTCCCCGAGGCTGCACAAAATTGAGTCATTTTATTCATATTTAGTTTCTTTTGTCTTTTATCAGCATATTTGGTATTGGAGTCATCCAAAAGTAATTGAAAGTAATCCAGTTAAAGTAACCCTACCCAACCCTGACTATATCCACAAAATTTGTTTTAAAACTCCAGTGCCATCAAGAGCAGGTAAACATCTGACAGCTTTTGCTGTGGGCACGGTCCTTAAATATTGGTGTTTACTGGTTCCTTTAGATTTATTAGAGTCAGGTGCAGGTGATGAGAAGCAGGCGCAGTGTCCTCCTGTTTGTCTGTATGTACTATTTCCACACAGGGTTGGATAGAGTTACTTTAACTTGATTACTTTCAAGTTAAACCCTACCCAACCCTGATTAACATAGACAAACGTCTACACCTAGGGTCAGTTAACATCCACAGCTTACTCATTTGGTGCCACAGACAGGAAAAAAACATTTGCACGTTATCTGTACTTGGTGCCAAATATGTAGAAACACGTTTTACTTCCTTTTAAAACAAAATAAGTAAAAAAAAAACGTTTTGCTCCTCACAGCGTCTTGTGGCTTTAGTAATGATTTTTGGTCGATCACTAGCAGGCAGGACTGTCTTTGATCCGCCATTGATCGGTCCAGAAAACTGACTTCCTGTCTCCGGGGACGCCTCCTACGTTGTGAGTGATTTCCTTAATCCGCATCGTCGACATGATCCAAGACAATCCCTAAATTCCAGAAAAAAACGGAAGACATAATGTGGGATGTGCCTTTTTTCTGGTGATGGAGTTCCGATCTTTCATTTGGAGGGCTCCGTGCTTGTTTAGCAACAGAACTCGATTTTTTTCCCAAAAACCTTCACGTTGGTGAAAAAAATGCAGGCTCAAATTGGAGAAACTGGAGCTGAAAGCGTCGAAATAATAAGCATATTTCTTTTGATTTGTAGAAGCAAGCTGCAGAAAAACAAACAGCGAGGGAGAAAAAAATGCAACCTCCAACTAGGAAGGCCCCAGCTGGGACGGAGGCGCACTTTATTTGAAAAAGTAACTTGTCTGCACAAAACGAAACCCGATAGTTAGCAAAATGAACACAAATAAAAACAAAATCTTTCGTTTTGAAATTTGAAAAGTGGATTTAGATGTATAATGAGATGAGCAATATAAACAATGCAGTATAGATACCGTAAATTCCGGACTATAAGCCGCTACTTTTTTCCCCAAACGTTCAACCCTGCGGCTTATTCAGTGATGCGGCCAATTTATGTAATTCTTCTAACAGCCACCAGGGGCGCTCGAGTACAAAAGATAACATTTAGACCGGTGGAATATATGCGCCGAGGTAGACTGCAACTTCTTAGCTTGTGCACAAAATAGATTAGCGGAGAAACATCCTCAGCATGCAAATTGCAAAAAGAAAGGCACATGACGCAGCTTTCAAGCTAAAAGCAATCGAGTAGTCCGATAAAAAAGGAAACAGAGCTACTGCACGTAATCTTTACTTTGCGAGCGTGTTGCTAGCGTGTTTTTGAATAAATGGCATAGTCTCTTTCCCATACTGGGGAAGACGCCTTTGATGACGTCAGTTCTAAGGAGGAAGATGAGGACGGTTTACCGCGAGTACTACAAGTACCGTATGTTTTTTTAACAGAGCCGTTTACTGTGTTGCGAGCGTGTACCTAGTAGCGTTTTGCTACCCTACACAGGCACGGTTTGGGATGACAGTTATAATATTATTATTAAAGCTTTGAAAACTCTCTCGGTGTACCGTCTTTCTTTGTAAATATGTGTAACCATGTATAATATGTATTTGCACCTGTACATTTTTGTAATGTATTCATTTTAGAGACTTATTCTGGTATGTTTTCCACGGGCGGATCAAAAAGAAGGGGCGAAAACAACGGGGGCTGATGGGAAGTGGAGTAAAGGTGAGACGTGTTTTTGGACCCAGCGGACAATAGTGGATATATATTTTTCCCACCTTTACCTTTGGAAATATATATTTTTTTCCCTTGGAATATTTTCAACGGGACCCGGACTCTGCAGGTCTGCATCAAACCTTAAGTACCTGTATCATTTTCTGTTCATTTTGCCGGCTGTGGTTTTTGGACTGTGTACTTTATATTCAGTTACAATCGCGGGACTCAAAATCGGGTTTGGGTTAAATTTGTGATTGTGTTACATGTTTAAGTTCAGATTTTCAGATTCAGATTTTTCAGATTCAGATCTACTTTATTGTCATTCTAGTACACGTGTATACAGAACGAAATGTCGATACATCTGACCCGCACAGTTTCCTTGAATGTACAGATATAAATAAAATGTTGTATTGAGTTGGAGTATTGAGTACTAATAATATACTAAATAATTATGGCTATGTATAGTATTTTACAGTAGCGCAAATAGTGCAAGAGGAGCAGCTAACCAGATGTGCAAAATGGGCAGTCAGGTAAACAAGTCTGCAGTTAAAGTTGTCTTTGTTCGCCCTCAAAAACTGAGTCGAAGACTGGGGTTTTTGACCAAAATGTAAGAAACTGTTGGGAGCAGATGCAGCCGCAGCCGTACAGGGCGCAGCCATTTTGTAAGTGTGGGCGCATGCGGCTTATATACAGGTGCGCCTTGTTTAAGTACAAAAGCGGTTATCCTCTTAAAATGTGGTGGGTGCGGCTTATAATCAGGTGCGCTCTATAGTCCGGAATTTACGGTAATAACAATCACTGTGACAGATGAGCCGTATAAGTCAAGTCAAGTCAAGTCAAGTCATTTTTATTTGTGACGCCCTAAATCACGAAGAGTCTCAAAGGGCTTTAAAGATCATTACACTATGTTACACAGACTATTTTTCAGAATACTATCATACATTCCCCTGCTCTGGAGCCGACAAAAAGAGTAGGTTATTCATATGCTATAGAATAGAAGTGAGTTTTAAGCTTAGATTCAGAAATTTCCACTGAGGTTGCAGATCAGATCTCAGGGGGAAGAGCATTCCACAGCACCGGTGCCCGGAGGGAGAACGCTCTTGAACCAGCAGAACACTTCTTTGCTCTTGGGATCACCAGAAGACCGGCACTCTCAGAACGTAGGCTTCGGGCCGGGACATAGGGGGAAATCAGATCTGAAAGATATGAGGGAGCAAGTCCATGTATGATTGTGTATAATACTAAAAGAACCTTGAAATCACATCTAAGGTTAACTGGGAGCCAATGCAGGTTAGCCAAAATCGGTGTGATGTGATCGGACTTTTTTGTCCTAGTTAAAAGCCTCGCTGCGGCATTTTGTACTAGCTGAAGAGACTTGATTCTAGACTTCGGGAGACCAGAGTGTAGTGCATTACGCATCCGACTGAGACAGTATAGAACGAATTTTAGCAATGTTACGAAGATGGAAGAATAACAGTCAATTATTTCCTGTTGTAGCATTCGGATAGTGGGAATATATCGCGGAGTCGGCTCGGGGGCGCTATCTTCGATGCTAAATTTCACGGATGAAACGGCGTGGCGACGACTGACCCGCCAGGTTACCTAGACAATTAGAAATCCCCAAACGAGTCCATTTCGGGGCATTTGTAAATCTATTGTAAGATGCGTGAAATTGCTTTTAAATGGCCGACTTATCTTCACGGATAAGAATTCCCTTCTCGGGCTGTTTCCTTTTTTTGACCTCATCAAATTGTGAGCTCGCACGCACACGGTGTGCGAACACCAAAACGGATAAAGAAACATGATCAACAAGACGGCGAGCGCCGGGAGCGAGCCACACTAAATTGCATCTGTGAAAGGTTTTTGGAGAAAAACCACCGCCGCCCAGATGTGGCCACCAGCCACCGAAATGAGAAAACCTAGCGGCGCTAAGCGCGTAAACTCGCGATGACAGACTTTGTTTCGTGCTGTTATCGACTACAGTAGAGCCCCGGGATATGACATGAATGGGTTCTGAGGTGGGGATGGATAGAGTAAATTTGCATAAAGCGGGGCGGATAGGAACCTCTGGTCATTAGCTCCAAATTCTGGTGCCTGAGATAAAAAGACTTCCAACTGACATAATAGTAGATAGTCAGTATAACTTTTCTTTAAGTTCTATCCGTAGGATTAAAAAGTATGACAAATAACTATACATGTAAACAGTATTCCCTCTAAGCTGCTCACACATTCTCAGCGCACAAGAAAATCTAGCCAGCGCACAAAAATCAGGGCTCAAAATTATTAATTAAGAAGCGACTTAGGTCAAAGTTACAGTGCATGAAGGTAAAAATACACGGGTTCCCCTGACGTTGTGTCCTAAATGCGGTATTTTGAAGTCGAGTCGAAGTAGAACGAAGTTGAGTAAAGTTAGTCGAGTTTGTCGAGAACCGGCTTCTTCGGCTCGGCTCACTAAAAGGAACCGGCTTTTTCGGGTCCTAAACGGCTCTTCAGGTTGTTTTTTTCCTAGCTGTTACATATTTCTTGCTTTTTTGTTCTCTATTACCCTTTTTCCCTTTTTTTGCTTCTTTTTTTTCTCATGGCTTTTTTTCTGAATTTTTCCTGCTCTTTTTTTCCCTTTTTTTCTTCTTTTGTTTGTTTTTTTTCTCAGCTTTTCACTACTTTTTCATTTTGGTATTTTTTTCTTTTTTGTTCTATTTCTCCCCCTTTTTTAAGTCATTTTGTGCATAATTTTACATAATATTTGGTCATGTTGAGATGAAAGAAGAAAAAAACAACCTGAAGAGCCGTTTGGGACCTGAAAGAGCCGGTCCTCTTTAGTGAGCCGAGCCGAAGAAGCCGGTTCTCAAAAAACTCTACTGACTTTACTCAACTTCGTTTTACTTCGACATTGACTTCAAAATACCCCATTTAGAACACAGCGTCAGGGGAACCCTTGTATTTTTACCTTCATGCACTGTAACTTTGACTTAATTCGCTTTTTAATTAGCAATTTCGAGCCCTGATTTTTGTGAGCTGGCTAGATTTTCTTGTGCGCGGAAAAGCTCTGGGTAGTGCGCAATTTCGCACACATGCAGCTTAGTGGGAACATTGCATGTAAAGGAAAAATAACATTTTTGGAGTGATGTGACTTGAGGTGGTACAGTGAAATAATAGATGGATGCAAAGGGGGAGGAGACTAGATTAGGTTTAGGTTTCAGATAAGGGGATGCCCGCAGGGCACACAGGGACAGACGATTCGCCCGCTCATTCTTATTTTACATTTACATGCATATTTTTGTAACGTGGGAGGAAACCGGAGTGCCCGGAAGAAAACCCAGCAAGCACGGGGAGAACATACAAACTCCACACAGCAGGTTCGATCTCATGACCTCAGAACTGTATCGCACACGCGCAAACCACTGCGCCACCGTGCTGCCCGTCAAAAGAACATGATAGATAAACAGTTAATGTGATGGGAACCTGCTGCAACGGTTCAAATCCAGCTGCAGACTTCCTGTGCAGAGTTTGTATGTTCTCCCCGTGCTTGCGTGGGTTTCCTCCGGGCACTCCGGTTTCCTCCCACATTCCAAAGACATGCATTTCAGGTACATTGGCCGGTCCAAATTGTCACTAGGTGTGAATGAGCGAGTGAGTTGTCTGTCCCCGTGTGCCCTGCGATTGGCTGGCAACCAGTTCAGGGTGTCCCCCGCCCAGTGCCCGATGATGGCTGGGATGGGCTTATTTTCAACACAAGGATACTGCTGTGAATTTCCCTACAGGGATGAATAAAATATATGTCTATCGATCTAGACATCTGGACATCTATATCTATCTATATCTCCATCTATGTATCCATCTATCTAGCTATCGAGACATCCATCTAGACATCTATCTATCCATACATCTATCTAGACATCTATCTATCTAGACATCTATCTATTTAGACATCTATCTATCAAGACATCTGTCTATCTAGACATATATCTGGACATCTATCTATCTAGACATCTATCTATCAAGGCATGTATCTATCTAGACATCTATCTATCAAGGCATGTATCTATCTTGACATCTATCTAGACATCTATCCATCTAGACATCTATCTATCTATCTATCTATCTATCTATCTATCTATCTATCTATCTATCTATCTATCTATCTATCTATCTATCTATCTATCTATCTATCTATCTATCTATCTATCTATCTATCTAGACATCTATCTATCTATCTAGACATCTATCTAGATATCTATCTCGACATCTATCCATCTATCTATTTCATTTTCATTTTCATTTTTATCTAGACATCTATCTACCGAGACATCTATCTAGACACCCATCCATCCATCTAGACATCTATCTAGACATCTATCTAGACATCTATCTATCTATCTATCTTTATCTGTCTATCTAGACATCTATCCATCTAGAAATCTAGACATTTATCTATCAAGACATCTAGCCATCTATCTATCTAGACATCTATATCTATCTATCTAGACATCTATCTACACATCTATCTAGACATATATATCTATACATCTATCTTTCTAGACATCTATCTATCTAGACATATATCTATCTCTATCCATCTATCTAGACATCTATCTTTCTAGACATCTATTTATCTATCTAGACATATATCTATCATCTATCTATCTATCTATCTAGACAACTATAACTATCTATCTAGGACTTATATCCATCTAGACATCTATCTATCTACATATCTATCTAGACATCTATCTAGACATCTATCTAGTTATATATATCTATACATCTATCTTTCTAGACATCTATCTATCTAGACATCCATCTATCTCTATCCATCTATCTAGACATCTATCTTTCTAGACATCTATTTATCTATCTAGACATATATCTATCATCTATCTATCTATGTATCTAGACATCTATATCTATCTGTCTAGACATATATCTATCTAGACATCTATCTATCTAGATATCTATCCAGACATCTATCTCGACATTTATTTAGACATCTATCTGGTCATCTACCTACACATCTACCTAGACATCTATCCATTTGGCTCTAGGAATCTCAGAAGGGATGGATGCTGCATCCTGGGGGTCCACTGTACTTCGTTCTAACTCTTTAAGGACTCCACTCGGTGTTTGTTGTGAACAAGCGCGGGCCAATTACTTTGATTTGTGCCCGGGCGGGACGAAGCGCTGGCTTGTCCGAAGGGATTACTGGTCTGGCTCGGACGGAGTCTGGTACCACTGCCACTTCAATTATTCACTGCCAGCACAGCGATGTTTGTCACATGCGCTGGCCCGTGTTTAGAGCTGCCATGACTTTTCTGGTGTCAGGATTGTCACTTCAAATGGGCCACCACATCAGCTAACTCGCTCGTGTCCCCCCGAGCTAAACCTTGTCCTCAAAGAGACGCTTCCTGCGTTTCCGGGGCTGTAAAAGACTTCCGTTGAGGGACTCTGGATTGCAAAAACTTGAATACTCTCGGCTCTCGTAGGGCCGCAACCAGTGTTAACTCTAAGCTGCGCGTGTGCGCAATTGCACACCGCTCGCACATTCTCAGCGCACAAGAAAATCGAGCCAGCGCACAAAAATCAGGGCTCAAATTTACTTATTAAGAAGCGACTTAAGTCAAAGGTACAGTGTATGAAGGTAAAAATACACGGGTTACCCTGACGTTGTGTCCTAAATGCGGAATTTTGAAGTCGAGTCGAAGTACAACGAAGTTGAGTAAAGTTAGTAGAGTTTGTCAAGAACCGGCTTCTTCGGCTCGGTTCACTAAAAGTAACCGGCTCTTTCGGGTCCTAAACGGCTCTTCAGGTTGTTTTTGCTTCTTGAATCCCAACATGACCAAATATTATGTAAATGTATGCACAAAATGACTTAAAAGAAGGGGGGAATAGAACAAAAAAGAAAAAAAACACCAAAATGAAAAAGTCGTGAAAAGCTGAGGAAAAAAAAGATACAAAAGGAAGAGAAGAAAAGAAGGAAACATTTAGAAAAAAGCCAGAAAAAAAGAAAAGAAAGAAATGTAGGAAATAAGTAAATAGAGATCAAAAAAAAGGAACAGCTCGGAAAATAAACACAATGAGATTTTTTTTAAAGGAATTTAAAAAAAAAGTAGAAAAAAACGGAAAAAAGAAGAAAACGTTTTTGTTGCATTCAAATTATTTTCAATTATATCAAGTGAATCTTGTTGCCAACATTGTACTTCCTCTAAAAATGTGATTAAGTACAGTTCTGTATCTTGCAACCGACTAAATAAGTCCCCAAAAATCTTGATATTATGCGACAAAATATATCAGGAAATAAAAAGAAATGGATATCTTGTGAAAGAATTGTAAAAACAACGTACATGAGTCAATTCATCCGAAAGAGAAAAATAATTTTGCATTGCCGGAAACTCAGCGAAATGTAACTTGATGTCAAGTTTTGGACATGTTTGATAATGACTTAGTTGCCACACTTGGGATTATGGTTGCTCACTGTTGTTTCAAGCGTTGCTCACCGACTTTGTGTGAACGCTCAGACCCCTGGAAAATTACAGGGATCATTGGCCGCAACTGACAGGTATGTTAAAAGTCGACTAGTTGCAGACTATTGAATAGACTAGTCAAAAAATGGATCTTTATCTGTTCTCAAATTGATTTAACCCTTTAACGAATTGCGTCCGTACAACGCATACCTGTCAACCTGTAGGTTTTTGCCGTATAAAGTACTTTTATTATGCATTTTAAGACGCGTACGACGTACAAGAAAAACTGTACGGAAAAACGCAAAATTGTCAATGATGGGTACCCTCCGGTATGCATCGACTATCACGAAACAGCAAATCAATCAAGTCAAATGAGTTCGCCGCGGTAGCCTCTATCTCGGTATCGTTTTTTTTTTTCATTGCAAACGAAGCGAGCGGTTTGATTCTACTGCGCGCATGCATCTGCCGCCTCGGATTTCATGTGGTAGATATGTAGTGAAAGGAAGTCCGTCTCTTTTTAGAGAACCGGCTTTTTCGGCTCAACTCATTCAAGAGAGCCGGCTCTCTAACGGCTCATTTGTTTTGATGCATTATATTACGAATTATGTATAAAGAAGTTAAGTAAAAAAGTGTAAAATGAGTTAGTTAGTTATCCCTATAATCAGTATATTACCAACAATAATTTAATGCAGAAAATAAGAAAATGTATTATTTTACTTAATTATATTTACATGTATTTTTTCCTTCTACAGTGAACATCCAAGCTACTTAATTTTTTAACTTTTTTATTATAATAAACCTCATTCATGTCGAGCAATTATTTCAGCAATATTATTTTGTATGATGTACAATATTGTCATAAACTGAAAAATCTTGAAGTGATAACTGATTTGTATTACCAATTAACTGTGATGATTAAAACTGAATGAATATATAGATTTATGATATATATTTGGCGCCGATTTACGATTTCAACCTGGATAACACTAAATTTTGGGGCCCCATAGATCTCTGTCGGGACCCATTGATTTTTGAGCATGCGAATCCCCGGTAGCCATCACTTTTCACAGGTAAAATGAACACTGCAGGTATCAGGCAGGAAACAGGGCAAAACGGGTCGATGGCCGGGACGGAAGAGCAGGGCAGAAACGGGTCCAGAAACATGTCGGGAACAGGTATCAGGAGAAAATGGGGCAGGATATGAAATCAAATGATTTGCATTTTATACAGCGCTTTTCATGTCAATGACTTCCCAAAGCGCTTTACAATGTGCTCCACATTTCCCAGTAGCGGCCATGCAGCCATGTAAGGCGCTAACCTGCTTATTGGGGGTATTGGGGGTTCAGTGTCTTACCCAAGGACACTTCGACATGTAACACGGACGAGCCGGGATTCGAACTGGGATCCCTTGATCCCAAGACAAGCGCTCTACCTCCTACTGCCACAGGAGAATGTCGGAAGGTACAGAGCTTGCCTAGCTCAAAGCATAGGTTCGCAGACAGTCTGACAGCTTCTTCTTGGAAGCCGGGGGTTTAAAAAGAGTCCTAGGAACCAATTGTCCATTCTGGTCAATTATACGTTGCAGCCCTAGACTCTAGTGACATCACGTCTTCCGAAATGTCCTCAGCTCGTCCAAACGGGGACATTTTCTCATGAAACTGTGAGATAATGAGCAAGGTGCTTGGTGGGATTCCAACTCATTCCGTGGCAGCGGTGCCAGGAAAAGACCTTTTCTCATTACATTTTTGAAGCATGCTACCTAATCCAGCCCAAGCGCAGATCCAAATTGGAAGTGCGTCCCCACTCTTCAATTAACCGAAATACATCGCTTGCACTAAGACGTGTGGGAATTTGCCAAATGTAAAACACGACTTACTTTATTAGGCTCGTCGCTAAAAAGAAAGGAAGGAAAGTTCTTTGAGCGTCACTTTGATGCTGTGTTTCTTTTTCCTTTTCCGGGCTAAACGCCACCGAAACCATATGTTGCTGTTTCTTAGGAATTTAACTCGATGGCAGCTCCATCCAGCTTCTATTCGCATGAGACAAAAAAATACAGTAGATCCCTGCCATACAGCTTCCCCACCTTATCGTATTCCCTTTTCAGGGTTGGGTAGGGTTACTTTAACGGGATTACTTTCAATGACTTTTGGATTACTCCAATACCAAATATGTTAATAAAAGATACAAGAAACTAAATATGAATAAAATGACTCAATTTTGTGCAGGCTCGGGGAGTAACGGAATACATGGAACTGTCATGTCCAGCACGGTCGTCATGGTACCCAGCTGGTCCCGCCCCTTGACACCGGCTGAGACACATTGACTTGATTGCGTGTGGGATACTTAAGTGCTCCTTTTGGGACTGCCCGTTGCCAGACCATTGCTTAACTTTGTCTTTGGTCCCTGTGTGTTGGACAATTATTTTCTAAATTAAAGTGACAGATCGTACACACATAATAAGTTCACACTTTCTGCCTCCTGGTCCGTTCCTTGATAGGAACGGGAAAAATGATGTTGGCAAGCTGTTTGGATTTATTTTAATTTTGTTTCTGTCGCATTTTATGTTCGATTTGCCGGAAATCAAAGAGATCAAAGCCAGGAGAGAAAGCTTACCACGTGTTGTGAGTCATCATTTGATTCATATTTAGTTTCTTTTGTCTTTTATTAGCATATTTGGTATTGGAGTAATCCAAAAGTAATTGAAAGTAATCAAGTTCAAGTAACCCTACAAACCCTGGATATAGTACATACAGACAAACAGGAGGACACTACGCCTGCTTCTCATCACCTGCACCTGACTCTAATAAATCTAAAAGAACCAGTAAACACCAATATTTAAGGACCGTGCCCACAGCAAAAGCTGTCAGATGTTTACCTGCTCTTGATGGCACTGGAGTTTTAAAACAAATTTTTATGGTTATAGTCAGGGTTGGGTAGGGTTACTTTAACTGGATTACTGTCAATTACTTTTGGATTACTCCAATAGCAAATATGCTAATAAAAGACAAAATAAACTAAATATGAATACAATGACTCAATTTTGTGCAGGCTCGGGGAGTAACGGAATACATGGAACTGTCATGTCCAGCACGGTCGTCATGGTACCCAGCTGGTCCCGCCCCTTGACACCGGCTGAGACACATTGACTTGATTGCGTGTGGGATACTTAAGTGCTCCTTTTGGGACTGCCCGTTGCCAGACCATTGCTTAACCTGAGGAAAAACTTGTTCATGCCCGTTTGATCTGAGTAAATGCCTAGTTTAAATTTTTGATTGCCTTTAAGCCTGTTTTGTTTTGTCTTTGGACCCTGTGTGTTGGACAATTATTTTCTAAATTAAAGTGACAGATCGTACACACAAAATAAGTTCACACTTTCTGCCTCCTGGTCTGTTCCTTGATAGGAACGGCAAAAACGATGTTGGCAAGCTGTTTGGATTTATTTTCATTTTGTTTCTGTCGCATTTTATGTTCGTTTTGCCGGAGATCAAAGAGATCAAAGCCGGGAGAGAAAGCTTACCATGTGGTGTGAGTCATCATTTTATTCATATTTAGTTTCGTTTGTCTTTTATTAGCATATTTGGCATTGGAGTCATCCAAAAGTCATTGAAAGTAATCCAGTTAAAGTACCCTACCCAACCCTGGATAGAGTACATACAGACAAACAGGAGGATACTACGCCTGCTTCTCATCACCTGCACCTGACTCTAATCAATCTAAAGGAACCAGTAAACACCAATATTTAAGGACCGTGCCCACAGCAAAAGCTGTCAGATGTTTACCTGCTCTTGATGGCACTGGAGTTTTAAAACAAATTTTTGTGGTTATAGTCAGGGTTGGGTATGGTTACTTTAACTGGACTACTTTCAATTACTTTTGGATTACTCCGATACCAAATATGCTAATAAAAAAAACTAAATATGAATAACATTACTATATTCTGTGCAGGCATGGAACGGCAAAAATGATATTGCATTTTATGTTAGTTTTGCCGGAGATCAAAGAGATCAAAGCCAGGAGAGAAAGCTTACCACGTGTTGTGAGTCATCATTTTATTCCTATTTAGGTTATTTTGTCTTTTATTAGCATATTTGGTATTGGAGTCATCCAAAAGTAATTGAAAGTAATCATGTTAAAGTAACCCTACCCAACCCTGGAGACAACACCTACAATCTGCCGCTAAAAAACAGCACTGCCTTCTCTCTTCTTCTGAAAGAAAGAGAAAATTGCACGTGTGTTCGCTCCTTTTTCCCATCCGAGGCGAGTCCAAATGCAAATGGCCTCCCGGAGAACACAAGACGGCCGGCAATGGATTCTTCTCGCGGTCGGCCAAGCGAGTCCAATTTTCCGTCCGCGATATTTGCTGTGGGAATTGAACGGCGCCGGGCCGGACCCGGAGTCGGCCTTTGCTGGAAATCCCTGCACCTGCGATCCCGCCTTTGGATCCGTGCTATGCGGGTGGCTAATTGACACATCCCCCGCTTCATTATCACACGAGGTGAGTGGCGCCGACGGAGATCAGGGAAATCTGCATTGCTGATTTTTAGTGTCACCTTTGCAAGCAAGCCTCGTCTCGGCTGATTAAAGATCCCGTCGTGTCTCGTTTTCCCCGTCCCGTAATTAAAACGGAAACGTGAATCGGCGCGGAACCCGGTGTAGCCCGGTGACGGCTTCATCAATATACTGTGTCCGACAACATCAAAATCCCAAAATATAACATTTTAACTACCGTAAATTCCGGACTATAGAGCGCAGCTGATTATAAGCCGCACCCACCAAATTTTAAGAGGAAAACCGATTTTGTACATATACAAGCCGCACCTGTATATAAGCCGCATGCGCCCACATTTAAACATGTTACACGAACACAAAATTAACCCAAACCCGACTTCAAGTCCCGCGATTGAAACTAAATGTCCTTCATTAAAGTCCGCAGTCCAAAATCACAGCAGGCAAAATGAACGGAAAATGATACCGGTACTTAAGGTTTGATGCAGACCTGCAGAGTCCGGGTCCCGTTGAAAGTAATCCAAGGAAAAAAGTGTATATTTTCAAAGGTTAGGGTGGGAAAAATATATCAGATGAACACATTTACTCACGCAACTCCAGCACTTTTCAAGGACTTTCAATTTATCCAGTGGCATTCAAAGAAAGAATGCAGTGTGAATTACCGTACCGTAAATTCCGGACAATAGAGCGCACCTGATTATAAGCTGCACCCACCACTGTTTAAGAAGAAAAACGATTTTGTACATACACAAGCCGCACCTGTATATAAGCCGCATGCGCCCACATTTAAACATGTAACACAAACACAAAATTAACCCAAACCCGACTTTAAGTCCAGCGATTGAAAGTAAATGTCTTTCATTAAAGTCCACGGTCCAAAAATCACAGCAGGCAAAATGAACAGAAAATGATACCGGTACTTAAGATTTGATGCAGACCTGCAGAGTCCGGGTCCCGTTGCAAGTAATCCAAGGAAAAAAGTGTATATTTCCAAAGGTAAGGGAGGGAAAAATATATCAGATAAACACATTTACTCACGCAACTCCTTTTTCTTTAACCAACTTTTTACCCCCTCTTCTTTCCTTGTCTGTCCCTCACCTTTAGCGGTCCCCACTTAAACTCGGCACCACGCTGTTCCTGTCAACATCATTCTCCACTAGGTTTCTGTTTTCCGCACTATAAGGCGCACCGGGTTATAGGGCGCACCCCGGAAAAATAGTTTTTGATCCTATATTTTCCATACATAAGGCGCACCGGATTATAAGGCGCTACAATGGGAACGTGGACAAAACAGTCAGATAGTTCAGTCCAACTTGTTACCCCCTTAACATTCCCAAAGCTTGCAAAGAAGCAAAAACGTGTCTCAGACATGTACGGAAACAGTGTCTGTACGATGTCACCAATCACTCAAATGCATTGTTCCAAATATCATTTCTTAGTTTCCATTTTATGTTTTGCTGGCAACTGTGTGGACAGCAAAGTAAGAATTTGATTGTGCAGGGAAACGGGGTTCTTTACTGTGCATATGACAATAAACACTTTGAATTGAATTTAGTTTAAAAATAGACTCATCACAGAAACATCAAGATCCTTCTAAAACAAGATACCGGGAAAATATAAAGCCGCATAGCTCACCTAAGTTCTCTTGCAGCCATCACATTCAATAATGATACATAACCATGGCCTTCTTACAAACGTGATTGTAGTAAATCGAGGACAGTAAAATATTTACAAATACAGAATAGTAAAAAATGTTTTTTCTATGCCGTAGTGCAACCCAACGTGTGATTCACATTCCTCTTTTTCGGCCAATTGCAGGCTTTGTTTCGCCCCTTTAGCCTATGTGAGCCTGTAAATGATAAAAAGGATCCGCCCCCTTTACCTCCGAATAACTTTAGCCAATAGTGACTGATTCAAATGATGATTGACACATTGGTTAGGAAATGAAACGCCGGTATATAAATCCCAGCATACACCGCGGACGACTTTGCGTTCGGGGGAAAATCGAGTCGGCGGCTGCTTGCCTTAGTTGCAAGACTTTGCGACTTAATATTGATCCATGTATAAGGCGCGCTGTATTATAAGGCACATAGTCAGCTTTTGAAAAAAATAAAGGCTTTTAGGTGCGCCTTATAGTGCGGAAAATACCGTAGGCCTTGTCCCAGCTGATCAAAAAATCCGCCACTCGTCGTCCCTTTCGCCCCGTAATTAAAAGAGAAACACGAACGGTCGTGTAATGAAGTGTAGCCGGCTGACGACTTCATCAATAAATACACGAGATCGTCCTCTCGTTTTGTAACGCACGGCTTGCGTTTTTCAGGATCCGTCGTCGGAATAATTCATAGAGAAGGAACGTCGGGATCACGCCGAGGGCTTGTGTTCTGGTAATCAGGAAAATGATCAAAACTGCGCTCGGATGATAATGATGGATGCCGAGCTGCGACACTCGCGGCCTACTAATTAAAACGGAATGTTTTTATGCAAATTGATTTACACACACACAAGCGTATCTTTAAGGATTAGCCGCTGCTAAAACATGTGTTCCTTGTTAGGGACATAGAATAGTTACAGTAAATTCCGGACTATAGAGTGCACCCGATTATAAGTCGCACCCACCACATTTTAAAAGAAAAAACGATTTTGTACATACACAAGCCGCACCTGTATATAAGCCGCATGCGCCCACATTTAAACATGTAACACAAACACAAAATTAACCCAAACCCGACTTTAAGTCCCGCGATTGAAACTAAATGTCCTTCATTAAAGTCCACAGTCCAAATATCACAGCCAGCAAAATAAACGGAAAATGATACCGGTACTTAAGGTTTGATGCAGACCTGCAGAGTCCAGGTCCCGTTGAAAGTAATCCAAGGAAAAAAGTGTATATTTCCAAAGGTAAGGGTGGGAAAAATATATCAGATGAACACATTTACTCACGCAACTCCTTTTTCTCTAACCAACTTTTTACCCTCTCTTCTTTCCTTGTCTGTCCCTCACCTTTAGCGGTCCCCACTTAAACTCTGCACCCCGCGTTTGTTCCGCCCCTCATTTTTAGTTCACCCGTGCAAAACATATCAGAATAAGTGTTTAAAATAAATACAAATGAATAACGGTAGATTGTCTTGTGGAAATGTATTCGATAAACAGAAGTTACATTTTTTTTTCATAGATGTTTTTTTAATAAAGGGACAGTGTGTATTATTTAGAGTCTCCTAGCAGTACAAAACCATTAAAAAAATAACTTAAATAATACAACAAGATACGATAAGACAGGACCCAATAGCGTTCATTTTACTCCGTTTTTATTAAGAAAGAGAGCAGTGCTTGCATGCACGGTCTGATGATCGACGGTCACGGGTAGCAGGTGGCAGGCAGGGGAAGTGGTACTTCCGCGTCGAGCGAGCATAGTCGTTGACAGCGAGAAAACAGGTCGATGGCCAAGACGGGGGAGCAAAACAGAAACGGGTCCAGAAAAGAGGTCCGCAACAGGTATCGGGCAGGATACGTGGCAAAACAGGTCAATGGCCAGAACGGGGGAGCAAAAGCAGAAACGGGTCCAGAAAAGAGGTCCGCAACAGGTATCGGGCAGGAAACAGGGCAAAACAGGTCAATGGCCAGAACGGGGGAGCAAAAGCAGAAACGTGTCCAGAAAAAGGTCGACAACAGGTATCAGGCAGGAAAACGGCAGGATAATATTGGAGAGTAAAAAGGTTGCCCAGCAGTCTACACCCAAAGTGAATATGACGATATGCTTATCGTTTGAAGTCATTTGTGACATTTTTACAAGAGAACTTTGCATGCACATTGTTTTGAAACTGTTATTAAGGACAAATTTCATGGAAAAAAAATGCCTGAACACTCTTAACTGAAGGTGGAAGACCAATTGTAAACGGCATATTTACATTGATTTGGGACACAGGTTTTGGCATTATTATCATTTTATACATTTGATTAAATCATCAAATGACACACGGTGAAATAAAATGTGCTGAAGAATTAGCTTTTGTCTAGAGAGCGTGTTTGGCTGTTTTTTCAATTTTGTCTGAAAATATATGATGTGGCTCTCTCACAGGGTTGGGTAGGGTTACTTAAACTGGATTACTTTCAATTACTTTTAGATTACTCCAATACTAAATATGCTAATAAAAGACAAAAGAAACTAAAAATGAATAAAATGACTACATTTTGTGCAGGCTTGGGGAGATCAAAGCCAGGAGAGAAAGCTTACCACGTGTTGTGAGTCATCATTTATTCATATTTAGTTTATTTTGTCTTTTATTAGCATATTAGGTATTGAAGGAATCCAAAAGTAATTGAAAGTAATCCAGTTAAACTAACCCTACCCAACCCAGACTATATCCACAACACTCAGTAGCCTAGATGGTAAGGCGCCCGCTTTGAGACTGGGAGGTTCGGGTTCGCGCCCCGGCCGAGTCATTCCTAAGACTTAAAAAGTGGTCGGCGGCGCCCTCTCTTGGCTGCGGCTGCATCGGGTCAGATGCAATCGACATTTCGTTCTGTGTACATTGTTACACAGAATGACAATACAAGGAAATTATTATTATTATTATTTGTTTTAAAACTCCAGTAGCATCAAGAGCAGGTAAACATCTGACAGCTTTTGCTGTGGGCACGGTCCTTAAATATTGGTGTTTACTGGTTCTTTTAGATTTATTAGAGTCAGGTGCAGGTGATGAGAAGCAGGCGTAGTGTCTTCCTGTTTGTCTGTATGTACTACATCCAGGGTTGAGTAGGGTTACTTGATTACTTTCAATTACTTTCGGATTACTCCAATACCAAATATGTTAATAAAAGACAAAAGAAACTAAATATGAATAAAATGACTCAATTTTGTTCAGGCTTGGGGAGTAACGGAATACATGAAACAGCAAAAAGCTGTTTGAATTTATTTTCATTTTGTTTCTGTCGCATTTGATGTTCGTTTTGCCGGAGATCAAAGAGATCAAAGCCAGGAGAGAAAGCTTACCACGTGTTGTGAGTCATCATTTGATTCATATTTAGTTTCTTTTGTCTTTAATTAGCATACTTGGTATTGGAGTCATCCAAAAGTCATTGAAAGTAATCCAGTTAAAGCAACCCTACCCAACCCTGACTATATCCACAAAACATTGTTCTAAAACTCCAGTGCCACCAAGAGCAGGTAAACATCTGACAGCTTTTGCTGTGGGCACGGTCCTTAAATATTGGTGTTGACTGGTTCCTTTAGATTTATAAGAGTCAGGTGCAGGTGATGAGAAGCAGGCGTGGTGTGCAGTTTTTTTTTTTTTGTCTTTAATTAGCATATTTGGTATTGGAGTAATCCGAAAGTCATTGAAAGTAATCCAGTTCAAGTAACCCTACCCAACCCTGCTCTCTCAATTTCTTTTTAAACTATTTTTTTGCTTTTATGGCTCTTTGGCTCAAAAAGGTTCCTGACCCCTGCACTACGGCTATGACGATGCCTTCAAAATGAAATCTCAATAATAGACAATCTAAACCCAAGCGTAGTACAACTCAGATTACCTTTTGAAGACAAAAATGAACCTGAATCAAACACATTTATTATGAAACTACTCGTTTTTGAACGTCCCTATCGCGGAGGCAGAAGGATTAACATTTATAGCTTGACGCTGATGAACATCTCATGTGCAAATACGAGAGATTTTCTAGCCGCCCACCTACGCGCGGGAATAATAATCGGCTAAAAACACGGAGGCCTTTGAGAGTGAAAGGCATTCATTGAGTTCCAGTGCCCGAGTGAGCTCCAGGTTCAATTATTCATGCGTTCAATCGCTAATGATCACATCCTTGTTGGACTACTCGCGTATAAAACATGAGGAACATTAAGACACTCCTAGCGTTGTTGAGCGGGCTCGCGTGCAATATGTGCCGGAATATAATTCCAAGGTGCTCGGCGTGAATAAAACACGCTGATTAGCTTTGCAAAACAATGTCAGCGTTACGGCTGCGGGGGGGCGGTCGAGCCGCAATCATGAACACTCCGGTTAGCCTTTACCTTAAAACGGACAGCTTAGCGTGCTTCGCATACGCTGCTGTTCGAAATACCGTATTTTCCGCACTATAAGGCGCACCTAAAAGCTTTTATTTTTTTTCAAAAGCTGACCATGCGGCTTATAATACAGCGCGCCTTATATATGGATCAATAGTAAGTCGCAAAGTCTTCCGACGAACTTGCAGCCGCCGACTAGATGTTCCCCCGAACGCCAAGTAGTCCGCGGTGTATGCTGGGATTTATTTACCGGCGTTTCATTGGCTAACCAATGTGTCAATCATCATTTGAATCGATCGCTATTGGCTAAAGTTATTCGGAGGTCAAGGGGCGGATCCTTTTTATCATTTACAGGCTGGCATTGGCTTAAACGGCAAATAAAGCCTGCAATTGGCCGAAAAAGATGAATGTGTATAGCACGTGGCTGACGGCATAGAGAAAGTATTTTTTACTATTGTGTATTTGTAAATATTTTCTTTTTTCTTTTTTTTACATGTTCGTGTTAGCGTAATCTTTCGTACGGAAGATTACGATAACGCGAACGTACGATAGCTTTATGAATCGAGGTAAACATTCAGGGTGTTGGAACTGAGCCCAAAATTCAGGGTGTTGGAACGGAGCCCCCTTCCCAATAAAGCGCTAGCCACTTGTGGTGCTAAATGACTTGTAAACGACCTGATTTTTTTACTTTTACACGTTCATGTTAGCGTAATCTTTCGTACGGAAGATTACGCTAACGCTAACGAACGATTAGCCTGGGATAGCTTTATGATTCGAGGTAAACATTCAGGGTGTTGGAACTAAGCCCAAAATTCAGGGTGTTGGAACGGAGCCCCCTTTCCAATAAAGCGCTAGCCACTTGTGGGGCTAAATGACTTGTAAACGACCTGATTTTTTTTTATTTTTACACGTTCACGTTAGCGTAATCTTTCGTACGGAAGATTACGATAACGCGAACGTACGATTAGCCTGTGTTAGCTTTATGAATCGAGGTAAACATTCAGGGTGTTGGAACTAAGCCCAAAATTCAGGGTGTTGGAACGGAGCCCCCTTTCCAATAAAGCGCTAGCCACTTGTGGTGCTAAATGACTTGTAAACGACCTGATTTTTTTTTTTTTTTTACACGTTCACGTTAGCGTAAATTTTCGTACGCAAGATAACGATAACGTAACGTACGATTAGCCTGTGTTAGCTTTATGAATCGAGGTAAACATTCAGGGTGTTGGAACTAAGCCCAAAATTCAGGGTGTTGGAACGGAGCCCCCTTTCCAATAAAGCGCTAGCCACTTGTGGTGCCAAATGACTTGTAAACGACCTGATTATTTGATTTTTACACTATCACGTTAGCGTAATCTTTCGTACAGAAGATTACGATAACGCGAACGTACGATTAGCCTGGGTTAGCTTTATGAATCGAGGTAAACATTCAGGGTGTTGGAACGGAGCCCCCTTTCCAATAAAGCGCTAGCCACTTGTGGTGCTAAATGACTTGTAAACGACCTGATTTTTTTATTTTTACACGATCACGTTAGCGTAATCTTTCGTACAGAAGATTACGATAACGCGAACGTACGATTAGCCTGTGTTAGCTTTATGAATCGAGGTAAACATTCAGGGTGTTGGAACTGAGCCCAAAATTCAGGGTGTTGGAACGGAGCCCCCTTTCCAATAAAGCGCTAGCCGCTTGTGGTGCCAAATGACTTGTAAACGACCTGATTATTTGATTTTTACACTATCACGTTAGCGTAATCTTTCGTACAGAAGATTACGATAACGCGAACGTACGATTAGCCTGGGTTAGCTTTATGAATCGAGGTAAACATTCAGGGTGTTGGAACGGAGCCCCCTTTCCAATAAAGCGCTAGCCACTTGTGGTGCTAAATGACTTGTAAACGACCTGATTTTTTTACTTTTACACGTTCATGTTAGCGTAATCTTTCGTACGGAAGATTACGCTAACGCTAACGTACGATTAGCCTGGGATAGCTTTATGATTCGAGGTAAACATTCAGGGTGTTGGAACGGAGCCCCCTTTCCAATAAAGCGCTAGCCACTTGTGGTGCGAAATGACTTGTAAACGACCTGATTTTTTTTTATTTTTACACGTTCGTGTTAACGCTAACGTACGATTAGCCTGGGTTAGCTTCATGTTTACGTTCATGGTAAACATTCAGGGTGTTGGAACGGATTAAAACGATTTACATTCTTTTTAATGGGAAAAACGATTTCGGTGATCGAACAAATCGGTTTTCGAACAGGGTTCTGGAACTTATTATGGTCGAGAACCGAGGTCCCACTGTATAATCGCACCTGCCTTTTTATTTTTTCCAAGGAAGCAAAATAAAGAAGACAATCTCCCCGCTCGAGCACGCAAACCCCATGCGACATGTTTAATTCAGCGAAAGGCATTACGGGATAATAAGCTACCGGTATTTCCGCCGCGGCCGGTGTCGGCCCGACACAATGGCTTTTCGTCTTAGTTAAGACGATTGCGTTCTGCCGATCTGTCGTATTGTTCCGGAATATTAACGCCGAGATCTTAGAAGGTCACGGAGCTCTTCACGCACACCGCATTATAGGACTCGTGTTATAGGGCGCAGCCCAGCCCCGGGCGAAAGGATCGAACCCGGCTCGACGCGGCGCTAATGAGGGCGCTCTCGCGTCGCTTTTCCACCGCGCGTCCATTTGTTTGCTATTTTATGTTTTTCTATGGGAGTCAAATATCTGGAGGCAACGGGAAAACGGTGGAGAAAGGAGGAAGTGGAGTTCAAGCTAGAAGTGGGTACATTTCTTTGGAAATAAGGAATACCGCAGCGGCGTCAAAATCGTTTGAGGGCCTACAAATAAAACTCGCTGGGGACCGGACGAGTAGATTAGAGAGAAAACGAGCAAGAGGGGAGAAAAAGACAGAAAGAGAGTGAGAAAGACACACGGTGAGAAAGACGGTGAGAGAAAAGAGAGGGGAAAGACAAAGGGAAAAGAAAGAATAAAAAAAGTGAGAGACTAAGAGAAACAAAGAAAGAGATAATATAGAGATAAAGGGGAAAAACAATGAGCCAAGAGAAAAAAGGAGAGAGACAGGGAGACAATGAATGAGAGAGAGAGAGAGAAAGATAAAAAATATTGTCAGGGAGGACCAGAACAGAGCAGGAGATCCCAGAGCGTTCGTACAGTTCAGGACTGAAGAGAAGATCGTAGCGTGGGACGAAAGCAGGTCGAATCGGAGGCAGGTCGGATCGGAGTCAGGCAGGCAGAATCAGGTAAACAAGAAGGCACATGTAATCGGGAGAGTCTTACGGGGTACAGAAGTAATCCTCCGACCAAGAGTTCTCCGCGTAACGCGTTTAAAAAGGGAGCATTAACCAATCAGGAAGCACATTCCAGCGCGCCACATGATTACCCCAGGTGGCTCCACTTGGGTAATCATGACAAATATAAAGGAAAGGAAAGGAGAAAAAGAGAGACTGAAAGAGAGAGTGATTAAAAGTGACAGAGAGAAAAGAGGACAAAATAGTCAGAAAGAAAGATAAAAGAAAAGCGAAAGGGAGAAATGAAGTGAAAGGAAGGGAGAAAAAAATACATGAATAAAGAGAAATAGCATGAAACAGTGAGAAAGAGTGCCCGAAAGAGAGGGGGGAAGAAAGAAAAAAAGAAAGGTCCAAAGACAGGAGAGAGAAAACGATACAATAGAGAAAAGAGAAGAAGGAAAAAAGACAGAGAGACAAAGAGTGAGAGATAAAAAAGAGAAAGGAAGATCACAAAACGAAAAAGAGAGGAACAGAAGATAGAGTGAGAACGAGAGAGAGGTAAAAGAGAGAAGGGGGAACTAAAGAGAAAGAGAGGGAGAAAAATGAAGGGAGAAGGAAAAAATAGAAATGAAAAACAAGATTGTGAAAAGAATAGCAAAAAGGAGAGGCGAAACAGAAAGAGTAAAAGAGAGAATAAAACAAAGAGAAATAAATTGAGAAAAAAGACAGAGAGATGTATAAAGACAGAAAAAGAATGACAGAAAGTATGAGAAAGAGAATGAGAGAGAAGTAATAGAAAAGGGAAAAGAAAGAATAAAAAAAGAGAGACAAAAAAAGAGTTAATATAGAGATGAAGGGGAAAAACAATGGGCCAAGAGAAAACGGGACAGAGACAGGGAGACAATGAGTGAGAGAGAGAGAGAGAGAGGAAGATAAAAAATATAAAGGAAAGGAAAGGAGAAAAAGAGAGACTGAAAGAGAGAGTGATTAAAAGTGACAGAGAGAAAAGAGGACAAAATAGTCAGAAAGAGAAAGATAAAAGAAAAGCGAAAGGGAGAAATGAAGTGAAAGGAAGGGAGAAAAAAATACATGAATAAAGAGAAATAGCATGAAACAGTGAGAAAGAGTGCCCGAAAGAGAGGGGGGAAGAAAGAAAAAAAGAAAGGTCCAAAGACAGGAGAGAGAAAACTATAAAATAGAGAAAAGAGAAGAAGGAAAAGAGACAGAGAGACAAAGAGTGAGAGATAAAAAAGAGAAAGGAAGATAAGAAAACGAAAAAAAGAGGAACAGAAGATAGAGTGAGAAAGAGAGAGAGGTAAAAGAGAGAAGGGGGAACTAAAGAAAAATGAAGGGAGAAGGAAAAAATAGAAATGAAAAACAAGATTGTGAAAATGATAGCAAAAAGGAGAGGCGAAACAGAAAGAGTAAAAGAGAGAATAAAACAAAGAGAAATAAATTGAGAAAAAAGACAGAGAGATGTATAAAGACAGAAAAAGAATGACAGAAAGTCTGAGAAAGAGAATGAGAGAGGAGTAATAGAAAAGGGAAAATAAAAAATAAAAAAAGAGAGACAAAAAAGACTTAATATAGAGATAAAGGGGAAAAACAATGGGCCAAGAGAAAACGGGACAGAGACAGAGAGACAATGAGTGAGAGAGAGAGAGAGACAAAGATAAAAAATATAAAGGAGAAAAAGAGAGACTGAAGTGACAGAGAGAAAAGAGGACAAAATAGTCAGAAAGATGAAAGAAAAGCGAACAGGAGAAATAAAGAGAAAAGAAGGAAGAAAATACGTAAATGAATAGAAATAGCATGAAACAGTGAGAAAGGATGCCCGAAAGAGAGGGGAGAGGAGAAAAAGAAAGAAAAAAGAAAGGTACAAAGACAGGAGAGAGAAAACAATAAAATAGAGAAAAGAGAAGAAGGAAAAGAGACAGAGA